>NC_056623.2:33381621-33629121 GCF_002870075.4 Lactuca sativa
TTTTTAACACTCACCAACTCTTCTTGTCTTTGAAGGGTTGCACCAAAAAATCAGAATAAACTGATTGTTTCTTTGTTATTGTTCTTGTTCTCTTGTTAATAGTATCTAAGTAGCAAAGAGACAAGTGATTAATCTGCATAACAGATAACACATTTGAGGTCATGTTAGCACAGGATACAACCAAACACAGATATTGTTTCTTAAATACCAATGCAAACATGTCTTCTTCCTCTTCTTCTTCTTCTTCTTCTTCTTATTCTACATCTCCAATCATTTTCTCGTTTGTTTGTATTCTAATCTTGTTTGTCGCAGTTGCTAATTCCGTACCAATAAACGAAACAAGCTTTAGACCAATGGAAACATTGAAGAAGCTTAAGAAAGTCAGAGCTCGTTTAAAGAAGATTAATAAACCTGCGCTTAAGACCATTAAGGTAAGTTTCCTCTTTGACTTATTGTGTTGACATTATCCTTAGTTTCTTGTAGCTCAAGGTTAGCTTTCGATTTTCACAATTTGGGTTTCTTTTGTAGAGTCCTGATGGAGATTTGATCGATTGTGTTCCTTCTCATCTGCAACCTGCATTTGATCATCCGAAACTCAGAGGACAAAGGCCATTAGTATATATATATATATATATATATATATATATATATATATATATACATTCATTATCTTTTTGTTCTGTTTTTTGAATCGAAGATTTCTTAAAGTAACTTTTCATTTTAATCACAGGAACCACCATTTGAGAGGCCGAAGGGGAATGACACCATTGATGAATACTTGGAGACAATTCAACTATGGGCAGAATCTAGCGAATTCTGTCCAAAAGGCACTATTCCGATCAGAAGAACCACCGAAAAAGATGTTCTTCGAGCTAGTTCAATAAAAAGATTTGGAAGAAAGATCAAAGGAGGTGTGAGGCACGACACCATGAGCGGTGGCCATGAGGTTTGTTTAACTTTAATCAATCTGCAATTATGCATGATCAACAACACTCTGAATTCAAACCAAAAATGAAAAAGAAAAGACAAATTTATCTGGAAAGTTGAAGATTTGCTTGCTGAGATACGTTTTCTGAAACTATAGCATGCAGTCGTTTTCGTTAATGGAGATCAGTACTACGGAGCAAAAGCCAGTATGAATGTATGGACACCTGCTGTTACAGATCCATATGAATTTAGCCTGTCACAATTATGGGTTATATCCGGTTCATTTGGCAATGATCTCAACACCATTGAAGCCGGTTGGCAGGTAGATAACTTATTTGTATTTAATTCCCCATTATAGCATTGATCAAGACAACCCTTTTTTATTGAAACTTTAATGAAATAAATATGCTGTCACTTCAAAAATATTCATGATGTGATTTTCCAGGTTAGCCCAGAGTTGTATGGAGATGGTTATCCAAGATTTTTTACTTATTGGACGGTGAGTAATATCTCAATTGTTTCTCTATGTGTGTGTGTGTATATATATATATATATATATATATATATATATATATATATATAATTGGGATAATAAATGTTAATATATACAGACTGATGCATACCAAGCAACAGGGTGCTATAACTTGCTATGCTCAGGATTTGTTCAAACAAACAGCAGGATTGCTATAGGTGCCAAGATCATCTTACAATGGAAAACAATTTGATATTGGTATCATGATATGGAAGGTAATGAGAAAAGCATTTGAATTTATTTAATGATATGCTAAGTTTAAATCAAATTTGGTTGATTCTATTGTGGTATACTTAATGGTTAAGGATTCGAATTCTAATTTCAATATGGATTTCACTCTTATGGGTATTGTACATTTTTGTTTTATATTTCATACCTAGTTGTTAAAAAAATAACTTAAAGTAAATAATAAAATAGGAAATATTTTTTTTCATGATAGAGAAAAGTTGTGAAGTGGATTGATAAAATAATAAATATTAAGATTCTTTCTCCATTTCGAGGAAGTGTCCCCCATGCGTGGACTTCCCTTTAACTTTTACTTAATTAAGTAATTAAGCTATATAGACTATTACTAAGTTGATATCATCTAGGTTTTGGAACAATTATATATATAAGCCTTTATTATTCTTTTCCTCATGTCCTTGATCCATGATCTTTGTTTGTTTTCTAAACAACTATTTCTATAACTCAACTTTTACAATACTGTTAAATTGAAGTAATAAATTAACAAAATAGAAGGTTATATAAAAATGCAACCATTGACATTGTTGTTGTTTTTATATAAAGGATCCTAAACATGGACACTGGTGGCTACGATTTGGATCAGGGGTGCTAATAGGATATTGGCCATCTTTTTTATTCAGTCATCTACAAAAAGAAGCAAGTATGATACAATTTGGAGGGGAGATAGTGAACTCAATATCAAGGGGATATCACACATCAACACAAATGGGAAGTGGTCATTTTGCAGATGAAGGTTTTGGGAAAGCTTCATACTTTAGGAATTTGCAGGTTGTTGATTGGGACAATAGTTTGCTTCCTTTAACAAATCTCCATCTATTAGCTGATCATCCAAATTGTTACAATATAAAAGCAGGAAAAAATAATGTTTGGGGGAATTATATTTATTATGGAGGTCCAGGAAGGAATGGAGGTTGTCAATAGAGAAAATTGCATAGTGGTAACAATATTTTTATTTACATTATTAATTCTTTCCCTCTAGAGGATTTTTGAAATTTTTTGTCTACAAAAAGATCCCTTTTTAAGTTGAATTTGTAGTAGGTTGCCATATATAATTAAGGCCATGTTAACGAGGGCTCTTGTATATTAGCGTTAGGGGTAGTAACCGAGTTTATAATGTATTATGGTTTGTATTTTGTAATGTGGTGAGTTTGTTTTTTCAATTTTTTGTGTACCTTTTTACATCTGTCATGGGGGCCTTTGGTACTAGTTTGACCATACTTAAGGGTTCAATATCTACTTTTGGGTATTGAAAGGAACTTCCAAAAATGAAAACTACCCTAGATATGAGGAGAAACCCTTTATATCATCACTTATATAATTTTATTCAAATTAAATTTCTAAGAAAATAAGGAGCATATATAAAAAAAAATGAAGAAACAGAAAGAAAAAAAAAAAGTGGTTGCGAGTCATAGTTATGCATTCATATGGGAATGGAACTACTAAATATTAATTATTAAGATATATAAAATTAAATCTAAGTCATGAGATTTCCATAGGTAGAGCACATGTAGCAGATTCTTAACTAATAAAACATTTATTAATTTAAAACATATAGTATATTAATAAAACTTTGAAAACACAAGTCTGGAATCAAACAATTAATATAATAGACTAATAGAGTATCTCAGTTATCCCATCATATTATTTTGACTGATAGACAGTCAACCCAGACAGCAAATTGAAAGAAAACAAACATGCTAATTATAAACCATACCAACCCCCTCCATCAAGAACTGGCTCAACAATGGACTTTTAGAGATAATTCCAAGAACTAATTTACTACCAACAAGTACCTATATTATATAATTTTTATTTATTTATAATTTTCTTTTTATGTTCAACAAGTACTTACAGATCAGAAACACATCATAATTAATCACTGTTTCACATTAGCATGTCTTTGGCATTCAGTGTTACAAGGTGTTTAGACTGATCTGATAATAATGTGAAAACAGGATGTCTGTAATCGCTGAAGTAGACTTACATGGCCTATTTTTTAATTTTTGGATAAACAGGCTTATGGAGGCAAAAAGATAATATACCATAGTCTGTAACTATAATACTATTTATGTTTTTCCGCTCTCTTAGTGCATGCACAATATTTACCTTTTTCCCAAAAAAGCCTTTATACTTTTCATATAACTTTATAATTTTTATCATACAATGCATTGATCTTACAAAAGCTCAATAGAACAACATATTTTTTAAAAAAATTATTTGTTAATATTTTACATGAAAAAAGTTTTTTTTTTCCAATTGAACTACATATCCATTAAGCAACAACGTGACATCCTACTATCGTTGAGTTTAATGCATTCAAATTATAAATGCTCTTAGAGCATCTCTAATTATAGGTTATTTAAAAAGTAAAATACTAAGAATTAACCCCAAAAAGTATTTTTTTTACCCTTAAATAAGTTGATTTTTGGATCAATAATATCAACCATTTTTATTCGAAAATGATGTTTTTTAGTTTCATGTTTTATACAATTAACCCTATTTAATAATGTTTCGTTTTTATTCTTCTTATTATATTTAACTTTTAAAGATTTATTAAATTTTTTACTAATTTTTCGTTTTGATCTCAAATATTAAATATCAATTTGTAACTGTCATATTATGTTTTTATTGTTTTTATTTTTATAATTATATACATAATATTGTAGATGAAATGAAACAATACAAGAACTCTGAATTTATAGTAGTATTTATTTTAGTTTTGTGTATTATAATATATTTGTTTTATTTAATGGTGTTGTTAAATACTTTTAAAACAATCAATACATCTTAGTTATCACCGTATAACGAATGAGAAGACAAACGGGTAATAAGTTGCGTCGTTAAGCCTTTTTGTTTGATAGTTAACTGGTGTTAGCAGTGGTTCCTGAAAGCACAAAACAAACAACATTCGAGGTTCAAGTTCTCATCAAAGCATTGCCTAACAGGCCATCCAACATATCATCTGCAATCCAAACTAGCATGTTATTCTAGAGGCTCATACAGTAGGCATACAAAGGCATCTCTCCTATCATGCAACTCTAAGCAGATCATTAGCCCTAATCTAGCATGTTATTCACATACTCACATACTGAAAATAAATAAACATGTATGGTTACTTTGGGAACACATACTTGAGCTCGATCGATTGCATGCATCACATCCCATGTTAAAAATATTTTTAAGAAATCTTTTATTTTCACTTAATTCCTTAGTTTGAGTTCTTACACACGCGAGAGTGTATCTGGATCCCTCACACCAAGGCTCTGATACCAACTTGTGACATCCCAAAATAATAAGTGAAAATTTTTGTTTAAAATGAACCAAACCATCAGTCATATATTTCAAAATCATCAGGTATGTCATAAGAAAAGCAGTTGTTAGAGTACAATCCCAAAATCATGAAATGACAAATACAGGTGGATGCAATGCGATCATGCCAATCATTTCCCTTTTGAACTGGAAGTACCTGAAAAACATTTAAACATAAACTGTAAGCACAAAGCTTAGTGAGTTCCTCAAAATACCACAACATACATACACATCACCTCTATATATCATATTAAAACATGTAACGGGTCTATTTCACCCCTAAGTCCCTTCTAACTCTATGAGTCCCTTCCAAATCGCTGAGTCCCTTTCGAATCATGAGTGCCCTCCGACTCTCTGAGTCCATTCCAAATCCTTCGGTATCTTTCAACCAGTATGGGTCTATTTCACCAGCTAAGCATACAGTCATACCAACAAGAGTCACAAAGACAACAAACACATACATGGATATCAGAAAGTGTCACAAAGACCACTACTATGATGAAACATAATCCAGGGGGCTAGCACTAGTGCCTTCGACCCATAAGTACAGTGAGGAAACTCACCTAACAGACGATGATCAACTGTTATAGCTCCTGCTGCTACAAATAAAAATGTTATAACCCACCCATATATCCATACAAAGTACACTCTTGGCCACGTGTGGCTCTCAAATGACAAAACATACACATTTCCCTCATTCGCCACGTTGTGGGCACTGGGTTCAAAGCGTCTTAATGGGTTAAGCCGAGTTCTCCATTTCCAAAGGTTTCAAAGTTCATATTTGATCATGTGTATTGTCTAAATGGATCGGTTTCTAACTTTATCCCTTGAGCCTCACCAAAAAGGTCTAGAACTCAAGTCTTAGGTTCATAAGGCACAACCATGGCGAGGGCTTAACCCAGAAGCACTTAATCCCTTAAGTCTCAAACCCATCTGCTCCAGAAGAGCTCATAACACCAAAACCAACTTAAAGGTTGGTGCTTTTTAGACATGCATGTCCAATGCATGTCTTGGACTCAAATTATGTCAAAATTGGGTTTATGACCAAAATATTATACATGGCTCGATCAACAAACCAAAATTCAGATCCAAACAATGAATTACTCCAAATGATCCATAGATTCATAAAGTTACAGCCTTTATAAACTCTCACCATCCCAACTAACAAGATTAAGAAGAAAATGGGACAAATTCAAGATCTAGCAACCTATAATAAAAAAAGGTGGAGCCTTGAATACTTACAAGGGTCCATAATCGAGCTAGGAAGGGAGATGGGGACTTTCTTGTTGATCCTTGGCTTACTCCACCTTGCTCTTTCCTTCAAAATCTCTCAAAAGCACTCAAGAAAGCTTCAACAATGGACGAAAAAGAATTAGGGTTTCTTCTGGGTTAAAGAGGGTAGTGGAGGCTGAGGGTGAGCAAACCATAACTTCCCCATTCCTTTAAATAGGATGCAAACCCGGAAAACTAGGGTTTAATACGTCAGCAGCGGCTACGTCGTGGCCTTGCTTGCTATTTTGTGTCAAGTCAAAAGCAACCTGCGACCAAAAGATGCCTTGCCACGTCGTGGCGACCCCAAATCAAATTTTAAATTAAAAATAAAATGTACCTCATAGCTAGATGTTACACAGATACCATTAGATTTGAATATAGTTATTTGTTATGTCCCAAAATGTAAATCATAATTTTCATTTTCAAAATATAGTATAAAGTCAAACTTTGTTTCTAAAAATAATATAAAAACTCATTTGTTTAACATTGTAAAGACGTAGTTTCCAAAACACAGTCATAACGTAAAATTAATGGAAGTGTGTGACAAAATTAGTAGCGATGCGCGTGCAGTACAGCCAATTTAGGCTCTTACTTCTGACAGCAGAACTACCTGAAAATCATTCAATCCATAACTAAAAACATAAAGCTTAGTGAGTTTTTCAAAATATCATATATCACATTACACATATAATGCATACATAAAAGGTTCATAGTCAGCACCTCAGTGGGCCTGTAGACTTGTAGCCATCATCTTAAAGACCTTTTAGACTTCCAGTCGTCATCAACTCATAGTCAACACCTTAATGGGACTATGTGCATGTGATCATCATCCCAAAGGCATGTTAAACTTCCAATTATCATTAACTTATAACCAACACCTCAGTGGACCTATAGACGTAAGGTCGTCATCCCAAAGAATTATTGAACTTCCAGCTATCACTAGCTTATAGTCAACACCTCAGTGTGGTTGTAGGCAATGTCATCACCCCCATAGGCCTATTTTACTTCTAATTGCTATCCTAATGGGCCCGAAGGCTTATAACCAATTTCCTATAACATCCAACTTATGATAAATAAATAGACTAACTAGCCTAAACATAAATTCATAATCTAATAGTACCCATCCAACCTAGCATATTGGACATACAATGTCACAAACATTATAGTGAGAAAACCCACCTGAGCTAAACAACAGAATCTTAACAACAACTACACAACACTCGTAAGAATTGACCTTACGAACCTCATAAATAATAATTGGAGGTCAAACCTCAGACTATAACTTAATCCTTCAAAGTTTAACCCAAAGTTAAACCGATCAAAAAGTCAAAGGTCAACGGTCAAAGTCAATGACCAACTAGGTGCACCACAACAATAGACACATACATCATGCCCTAGTCGCAACAAAATAATTTGGAAAAACCCTTAAGGGAGCCTCGACTATCCAAACACGTGTGTCACGCCCTTCAGATTACCACCCTCAAATATTAAGCACTTAATCCTTATAGCCAAGGCCTAGCCCTCTCAAATTTGAATCTCCTAAGGGTTTTAATGGATAAAATTTCCAAATTTATCTAGATCCATGTCTCAATCATCCACAAATTCAAACCCTAACACCATAAGAGACTTTAAGGGCTAAAAATCAATGCATGGACCATAAAGAATGCATAAACTCTCATTTTTCTTCCATAAAATTATCTAGAAAGCATCTTAATCCAAACATATTGCTCTCGAGTTTCCAAACTCCATAGAAAAGGCCCCAAAGAAACCAAAATCACATGCAAAGTTTAGATCTAAGAAAATGAAACATAAAGATAAGAAATTTATACTCACAAAGGTCCAGAGATGAGATGAAAAGGTTGGATCTACACTTGAATCAAGCTTCCTTGCACCAAAAAGGAATTCCTTCGACTTTAAGCTTCACAAAGAAGATCAAAAACTTCAAGGATACATTAAGGAGGCTAGCAGTTGAGTGAAGGTATGTTCTTTGAGGATGGAGGATACGAAATGACAAAGCCTTAAGGGTCTGTGCCTTTAAATAGGGCCCAAGGCCTAAAAAATTATGGTTTTTTTTTGGCAGAAGGGAAGGGACGCACCGAACCCATACTTAGGGATGTGTGTTATAACATAAATATGATATTGTTACAGATATCATTTGTATAAATCTCTTTTTGTAGTAATAATACAATAAAAACATATAAAATGCTACATAAAACTTATAAAATATATAAATGAAGGAAAAACTTACTGTGTTTGGTAGAATGTTGTCATTGTGGTATTCTCATTAGAGAAAAATCCTCAGTACACACAAAATAAAAGTTAAAAAAATAATAATGATAAACTAAAATTAAAAGAATGTAGTTTAAAAAGAAGACCACATCTAGCCCATTTCGCAGCCCAAACAATAAATCGTTCGCCCTCAGCCCGTTAGATGATTTTGATGATGATATTGCAAAATCACCGGCCTTTTTTTCCTTCAAATTTTTATTATTTTCCTTGAAGATTTTGTAAAATTGGACGAAGCTATTGCAAACTCATAAAAGGTAGTACAATTACAACCTCCCGGTTTGCCAATTTATGTACTAGTTATCACTCTCACACCCTCGCCCCTGAGCTAAAACAACCGAATTTCAATTCCAGACAAGTTTAGGGTTTAATTAGCACCAATGGCATCTCATTCTAATATCGATGACGTAAGTAGTGAATTCTAGGGTTTGGTTGTGCTAATTTTGATGCACTACTATTTGCATCACATTATTCGTAGATTATTTGTTTTCTAATTAACGGAATCGCAGGATGATGATTTCGGTGGTGATTTTCCAGGAGCCAACCCTACGAGGGTCTCAGGTGTGAATTAATCCGTGAATTTAGAGCAAATAGTGTTCAACTATTTCTGATTTTAGTGTAACTGGTTATGTATGATGTTTCGCTTGTCTAATGTGACTTTAGGCACTAAGAGGGGATTTGGGGATCTTGATGATGATGAAGATGATATTTTTGGCTCCAAAAAGGTTTGTTTTGTTTTAGTTAATTCACGACATTTTTTCGTATCAACATACGCACCCTCATCTCGATAATCGAAGTTTGCATTGTAAGAACAGTTCTATCTGTGATACGCATGTCCTAAATAGCGTTCATTCTTAGTTCTTGCTAAATCTAAACCAAGGAGGATTCCTTCCTAGTGTACTCATGTCACTTAGGATTAGTACTTTCTTTTTAAGATGAATTATTTGGAACTGAATCAGTATTTGTTTAAGTTCTTTATTCATAATCACTACTGAGAATCTTGCCATGAAAACATGTTAGAGATCCATTCTGTTTTATTCGGGTTTTATTAGAACAAATACTAGTTATTGTGATAAGGAAGTGTTATAGAGGAACCACCAATAATTCACAGTTCAAGAGAGTTGGAGTAAGTTGGTTTTTGGATTGGAACATGCCAGGGTTTATCAAGTCAACAAGACAATTCATGGTTTAGTTTGGATGCACATTGTCAAATTGGCTATTACAACTTGAAGAATTAGAATCATGATGAGATAAATCAGAGAATTAGGGATGGCTGGGTAATTTTACTTTTCATTTTGTAATTAGTTTCCTTGCTGCAACTCTTTACCTATGCTATGAACTCACTTAATCTAACGAGTAACACACAACAAAAACAACTCAAAATGAAGAGAACAAACTGCAATTCCTTCACTATTACTCAAACGATTTAAGAACAAACAGATAGGTTGACTGATTCAAGATAGCCACTCTCCCTAAAGGAATAGATTCCAGATTTCACAAAAGATAGCTACCCTCTCCCTGATAACCAAATTGTTTAGATATGACAATTGACACAGAACTAACAACGAATATAAACATTCTATATATTAGAGTGGACTCATTTATGTTCTTTCTCTTTTTTTTTTTCTTTTTTTGCTTTAAGCTTTTGGCTACTTTTATTCCAGTTCTGGCCTCTTATCTCTCTAGTTTCTCATTACTTCTTCAAAAACTTAATTCATCGTGGGTATATCAGATTGTCAATGGGATGCTTGTATTCTCCTATATCCCTGGATATTTTATTATAAATGTGATGTTTTATGTTACTTTGTTTGCATTTCAGGCTAACATAAAAGTAGAAGAAACTGCACCAGGTGTGACAACTGGGATGATTTTATCCCTTCGTGAAAGGTATCATCAATTCATTTTAATCAAATATAAATCCCCTTTTTAAGGTTTTGTTTTTTCACAACACTTTCATTTGAATCAAAATATAAATCCCCTTTTGCATCTCTTTTTGTGCTTTGTCTTTTGTAGTCTCCAAAGCTGTAACGATAGTCTTGCAACATGCCAAGTACGTAACTGTTTTTTTTCTTTTTAATAATTCTTTCTTACTTCCGCACCTTCCATTATTATGCAACAAATGATTTTTAATCTAAAATACTATTGTAATGTCTTATAGTCGGAGCTTGAAACTGCAAAGTCAGAAGTTCAGAAGTGGCATTCTGCATTTCAGAAAGAATCCTTCATTCCATCAGGCTCATCTGTTGGTTGGTTTCATAAACTATTATATTTCATTTAACACCTTACAAGAAAATATGTTATTTAAATATATAAATTTTCTTTACGAGAAGCTTGTGTTATGGAATAATGGTTACTGATGATTTGCTGTCAATGCAGAACCTAGAATTGTCATCAATTATCTCCAGAACTTAAAATCTTCTGAGGAATCAGTGCGAGAACAGGTTTGGTTTCAAAAACTTAAAATGCTTTTGTGTTGTGGTGGCAAATTAATGCAAATATATATTGTTGATTTTATATTATATTCAGCTAGAAAAAGCAAAGAAAAAGGAAGCTGCATTTATAGTGACTATTGCAAAACGAGAGCAGGAAATAGCAGATTTGAAGGTGCTTGTTTCTTTTTTCGTTACACAGATGTAAATTGTAAATTTGTAATGCCTTTATATTTATTTATATGTCAACTGATGAAATTGGTTTTTGAAATGCTTCAGTCTGCAGTTCGGGATTTAAGATCACAACTCAAGCCTCTAGCAATGCAGGTAACTTAATGTAGTTATCTAAATCAAATTGTCTCTCGTTAATGTATTTGGCATACTTCAAATTCCCTCTTTTTGTGTAAAAATTTACAGGCAAGAAGACTGTTACTTGATCCTGCAATTCATGAGGAGTTTATGCGTTTGAAGGTTCTTCTTCTTTATTATTATTATTATTATTATTATTATTATTATTATTATTGTTATTATTAGGGCAAGTTGCAGGAAATAGCAATAGAGTTACTCGTTTTACTAATATAGGCAACATACTTTAATTTTTACCTAAGATAGCAAATGTAACTTACAATAGCAACTTATTTACAATAATTTTACTCATAATAGCAACATACTTATATTTCTTAACTGATAATAGCAATATGTAACAAATAAAGTACAATACGCAAATTCGTAGGAAAATTAAGTATGTTGCTATTATAGATAATAGCAATATGTAAACTAGGTTGCTATTAATTATCTGCAATTTTGGTTTGTTATATATATATATATATTTTATTAAGGAGTGACTGCAATTGTGATTTCAGAATTTGGTAGAGGAGAAGGATAAAAAAGTGAAGGAGTTGCAGGATAATGTTGCTGCAGTCAACTTCACTCCACAAAGCAAAATGGGGAAGATGTTAATGGCCAAGTGCAGGACCCTGCAGGAAGAGAATGAGGAGATTGGAAATCAAGCCAAAGAAGGAAAGGTTAGATATAAGATAATGATAAATCATATCTAAAAGTTATCTGAGGAACAGAATAAATTAGTTATATACATTTAATAAATAATTTGAAGTTACTTTAGGACTTAATGGGAAAAAGTGTCATTTCTGGTTTTGCAGATACATGAGTTGTCGACAAAACTTGCTTTGCAGAAATCTCAAAATATTGAACTCAGAAGCCAGTTTGAAGGTTGGTTTTTGTTTATTTATTAATTATTAATTATATGTTGATTTAATTCTATATATCAAGGCTGTATCATTTATTAATATGATGCAGGATTGTGCAAGCACTTGGAGGGACTTACAGACGACGTTGAAAAATCAAATGAAATGGTCAGCTTCATTGTCATTTAATTAGCTTCCTCATGTTGGGTTGGGTGGCATTTTTACCCATTTACCTTTTTATTTTCAGCAACATGTTAAGGGTTTTGTTTTGGGGTGTTTTAGGTGCTAATATTGGAAGAGAAGCTTGAAGATAAAGATGCTGAGATCCAAAGATTAAGGCGGAAACTGCAGCAGCAAAAGGGCATGGACATGGTAGAGGAAAAAACTGTGGTTGCCGTCGCCGATAATAAAGATGTTAATGATGACGAGGTCACAATGTCAATGGAAGCTGAGAATGACAAGGCTTAAAGGTGTTTTTGACATATTGAACATGAAAACATTCATATGTCGTTTTGAAATTTCAATTTGAATTTGCTACTGAGCTGTACTAGTTTTGTATTTGTGGCTGTGGGTGCCCATATGTTTCTTGGAACTCAAGGCTTCATTTGATTACAATTTGAATTTGCTTCTTCACAAATGACATGGATGGTGCATATAGTTTCAGAACTTTCAGTGATCATTATGAAAAAGCCACAGCTTATATAACTTTAGAAATCAAATCATTTAAACTTTTGGATTTAATTATTTAAACAGCAAGTTATTGGTCACTGAGGCATCATCACCCATCTGATCTCAGTCTCATGTAACTAATGCACTCTCAATGAACATAAACTTTATACGAAGCAATATTCTTGACCCATATAACAAGCTATATACATGTACATGGAAAATAGCCCTACTAAAAAATTAGATTAAAATGATGCGTTCCTCCAATTAGTGTTGTTATTCCATCCCAAACCTGAGCTTCCTTTGTTTCCAACTGCCTGTAATGGTTCCGTTAAACCACCCTTCATGCTGCTCCCAAGTGTCTCTCCCTGCATCATGTAAAACAGGGTTGGCTTATCTTTTTTACCTGGACTAAATATAAACAAAATATTTATGTTTACCTCCTTCCAGCCCATGTTTTCTAGCATCCGTCTAGCATAACTACCTACTCCAAATGACATATTCAAAGCTTCAGCTGCAGCATCTTCTGGAGTTTCAAAAACAGGAGATAATGCTGAACAAGAATCAATATCATCCGCTGATTTCTTTTGCCCGGGACCCACACCAAACCCACCATGAAGACTTCTTCTCTCTGCAGCTCTATCTCTATACACCCCTCCCTTATGCTGACATCATTTTACATAAACATTTTAACACAAAATGATATATAACAAATTTCAAAATCAAAACAATCACCTTTTCACTTGAAGACAGTTCCTTTGCTGATCCAATATGGGGTCCCACATTCTTGGATTCAACATGTCGACTAGATTTGGTTTGGGCTTCCTTGTTTGTTGTTAGCTTCGGGAAGCCCCAATCTTTGGTTGGGTTTGAGGAATCATAAGATGACAAAGTAGCTAAATATGCAACTTTTGGACTCCTCAACTTGTATACACGACCTGCACCAAAGATAAAGAAAAGTGAAAAAGACGTGAATGCCCTCCTCAATTTGTACTGTGTTGGACTAATATCAATGGGACATACAATTTACTTTTTTGTCCCATCCAAAAGACCTGCTCTAAGTCTCTTGCCTGTGCAATGACATAAATGCCCTCCTGATACTCATGTTAAAGAAAAAAAAAACCCAAAAGAGCTTTAAGTAGACAGACGAACCTGATCTAACTCTTACTAGATCAAGATGGGCTTCACATATTGGAGCGGTTTTTAGAAGGGGGCGACTTGAAGGCATTGAGGGGTGGAGTTTAGTGGACTTTTTGATTAATCTGCCTACTAATCTGCATACGCGACCTTTTCCATTCTTTTTTGTTGACATTACCATTGACCAATCCCACAAGTCAACAACAGGGCAATCTGGTAAAACTACAACCTCTTTGTCTGATTGGATTGCCTGACCGTATTGTGCACGCCACATTTCTTCATCCCCAAAAGGATCTATAAACCAATGCAAAAAGGACAAGAAAAATTTATTAATCATAATTTCAAGGAGCAAACTAATAACCTATAACTTATTATAATTAATAACCATCATAAAGTTGTATATATCGAGGAGCAAAATTTGGAAAAATCATGTTAACCTTCATCTGAAGCAACTCCACTTCCATCAACTATTTCATGAGTCTCATCTGGGATCCATTCTCCCTCTTCAAGTTCATAAGCATCATCATTGTCTACACCTGGACAAAGCTACACCTGTTTTAAGTCTTGCAAGAACCATATCAATGCCTATCTAAAGGCTAACAAAAAGATCTTTCACAAACCATCAGCTGGAGTATTTACATCTTCACCCCTTGTATCAGAAGCATCATCTATTGTTTTGTTGGAATAACCAGACAAATAAAGTTCAATAAGTGTGTCTTCTAGCCTATAAACAAGAAAAGAGACATCAACCATAACTTGAAGAAAAAATAGAAACCAAGAGAATTCATTTTTCAAATAAAAGAAATAACATAAGTATTTAGCAAAAAAAAAGTACCATTCAGAAGGTGGTGGTAGATTTTCAGGCAGACCTTCGGTTAAACAGTTCATATCAACTGCAAAAAAACCCATATAATTGTTTACTATTTTAGTAATCCTGTTTATTATATTGATTAATTATGAAATTAACAGCAAGATGAACAAAAAAAGTGAAATGTAGATATGTAAAATCACCTGTTGGTTCATTGGGGGTTGCTTCCTCTACTACATAACCTTCAATTTCACCATCTTCAAACTTAACATCATTTGTATTCGTATCGCAAGGTGCATTTTGGTAAGACTGTTCATGAACAGAATCATCACCGACAGTACCTATGCCTTGATTTGCATTTGATTCATCAGCCTGAAAGTTAGAAGTTACTCAAAATTGATACCAAAACTAATAAATTGGGAAAGAACACCTGAAAATGTAGAGGAAGAGGAAGGGATTTGAACTCACTTGGTCTGTTTCCCATGGCACATAACTCCCGTTTTCGAATTTGTAATACAGACCATCGTTGCTGCTATAATACCAGCCCACAGCTGGGTCATGATAGAACCCACTACTGCAAGAAAACGAAAGAGTGTTTCGGTTTCCACTTCATAAGATAGTAAAATGACAGGATGGATGCGATTTTGAAATTGAAATGAAATCCACTGATCGAAAATAGAAAACGTACAAATCATTAAATTGAAAAAACCCTAGCGCTTACGGCTTACTCATAGTCATTAATCACCAAAATCAAGTTTTAAAAAAAAATCAAATTCTGAATATTAAGATATACTTCAACATGAATGTATTTCACAACACAATCGAGTCAGCTGACTCGACTGTAGTAAGACGTTCAGAAACTCTTGAAATCCTTGATGAAAAAGTAGAATTTCACAACAATTGAAAACGAAGATTACATGAACTCATTTATAACCTGGCATGGTAATACAGCTGTGACTGTTCATCCCATTGAAAGGAATCTTCGTTTTCTTGAGAATTGAGTTCGTTGGTTCCCGCCATCTGTGATTCCCCTTTTCCTCTCCGCCATCCGCCGTCGCACTCGGAAAATTTTGAGTGGAGCTCAGCTCAAACCTCTGGGCTGCATATTTTGGTTGGGTACTTGGGTAAAATAAATATGGACCATCTAATATTCAAAAGGCCCAACACCCACTCCAGTTAAAATTCCAATTTTCAATTTCAAGTTTCAATCCAAATATCAGGCTAGTAATATTGACTCGTACGAATTAAATTAGAAGGTAAAACTTTTGAAATGATTTTTGTTGAATAGGATAAACCCAAAAAAATATCTCCCTATCTAATAAACAAAATCAACCCTCCACGTGTCAATTCAAAACAGCAGAATTATTCCAAAGTTAAATACCGATTATACCCCTACTTTGTTTCAACTACAAATCAAAATATATAGAACGCCCTGTTTTCTTTCCATTTACTCAGTGATAACAGCTTTACATATTAACTCAAAAATTCATTACATACCCGATTCAATGCATGTTATTATGGTATCCAATTTCTTATATAAGGTATAATATCAATTGCATTCAATTTGATCGTATTCTGCTCAATATATAATTCAAACATATGATATCAATTGTTTATTTACAGCATCGTATTTCCAAGGTTTACAATCATCACAGTTGAAAATCGTCCACTCAATCACAGACTTCAATCGCTTCAGTAACTTTATAAAAACCTGCTTTCAGATTGTTTGTTTATCTTTTGTTTTTTCTTGTTTTTTTTTTTTTTTTTTTTTTTTTTTTTTTTTAATGTTTGTGTTCTTTTTTTCACATCACTTTTTGCTTCTCAATGTATGAGTGTGTGGAATTGCTTAACTGTTGCTATTTCTCTTTATGAACTAAATTGTTTTTTTAAGCCCCTGTTTCCCAGTCATGGATAGAAAATGGCGACCTTTATTTTCTCCCTTGATGTTGCTATTTCTGTTTAATATTAACCATCATATCTTAATATTAACGAAAGTATTACTTTTAACATGAAACTTTTAGTAAGTTTTTTTGTTTAAACACAAAACTGAGAAATCAAACGTAAAAAATGTTGATTGGAGTAAAGTTATTGAATGATTGGATATATATCGACCTGTTGACGAACACCGAGTGGATAGATATCGTCATATGTGACATCCCATTCGAAGAATCTGTATGGATCTTCATCGTCGTGTCACTCTGTAAAACGACCTGATACACCAAAAATATGATGGTGGACACCTAAGCTGCTCACATGCCATTTGAACAACTAACCTAAAAAACATATGCCACATAAAGCAAAATAAGTATTAACTGGTTCATAAATTTGATACTATTAATTTAAAAACAAAAACCAATACATAGATATTAAATCAAAATTACTTATAGAAGCATATATATTCAAGTTTTTTCATAATACCCGAAAAAGGAAATCTAATCCAAGCATATATATTCAAGTTTTTTCCATAATTGACAAATTTGCCCTTTAATCGCAAATTTTCTGTACAGGGACATAATTGTAATTTTCTGTACATGGATATAATGGTAATTTTCTGTATAGTGATATAATGGTAATTGACAAATTTGCCCTTTAATCGCAAAATTTATGTACAGGGACATAATGGTAGTTTGTGTTTGTATGTGTATTTCTGTTTTATTTTCTTTGTTTGGTAAGTCCATGGAATTTTTCTCTCTTTAATATTTGTTTCTCTTTTTGTGACTTTTAAATCCAATTGGTGCATTTTTGGGAAGTTTTCCACCCGTATAATATGTTAACCTCATTCACGACCACAATAAACTTTGTATTACACAAAGGGTAAAAAATTATGAAGCAAAAAAACTGATTATTTAATTTTATAACAATTTATTTCTGCATTTTTAGCCCTTAATAGCAGCATACTTTCATTTTATGCAGAAAATAGCAACATACTTTCAAGTTATTAGGATATATTTGTTGTTTCTGCATATTTTGTTATAAATTCCTTTTTAACAATAAAACTTCACAAATAATCCACAAAATAAAAAGGCGACCTTCTTTAATTAAACTTTTTTAATTTTTTTTTCTGCATTTTTATCCCTTAATAGTAGCATACTTTCATTCCATGCAGAATATTACATTGTACTTTATAAGATTTGTGTTTTTAACAACTTTTTCATAAGAACATATACTATTTCTATAAGAACATATACTATTTCCATATGTGTTTTTTTTGTGTGTATTTGTTGTAACATAATAGAAAATTAGCATCACAATTTACTTTTTTGCCCCTACTCGATTAACTACTTTGTAATAACTCATATTTCTATGGTATTTTGCATAAATATCTACAATTTATGTAAATAAAAACTTAATTTTTTTCCAGTAACTAGCATGTAATTTACTTAAATCGGTTTTTATGCATATTTTGTTATAAATTCGTTTTTAACAATAAAACTTTACAAATAACCCACAAAATATTACTGAAGTTTCAATAAATAATCATTCAACCATATTCACGGCCATAATAAACTTTGTGTTCCACGAAGGGTAAAAAATTATGAAGCAAAAAAATTTGATTATTTTATTTTATAATAATTTATTTCTGCATTTACGTAAATAAAAAAACATTAATCCTTTAATTAATAATTTATTGAAAATGATTGATTCATAATTATGAGTTTTAACTATAAAAACTTATTTATTTTTAAAATATTATAATTATTATATGTTTAGGAATATATTTATGTAACATTTTTTAAAAATTAATTTGTTGATGTTAAAAATTAAAATTCTGAAGAATTAAAGTCATTTTTAGGATACAGTTATGATCGGATTTAGGTAATAATAAACAAACTGCTTCATGAACATAAACTTGATAATTATCAATAGACTTTCGTTTTATGTGTCATATAGCATCTATTCAAATTTATATACTTTTTTACAAATATATATTAATATTAATTTTAAATAATCAATAGAAAAAGTGTTAAACAAATTTAACTCTTATTAATAATATAATTTTTTTATAAATTCTTTACCCGTGGTTCCCACGGGTTGTAACCTAGTATATATATATGATAAAGCTATTAAACGTATGTAAAAAATTTCAATATTTTTTCCATAAAAGACACTCATATTCCAGGTAGGGCATATATATTATTCGTAATAAATATGACTATATGAGGTAGAATACATTAAAACCTTTATTGCATATTGACGTTGTAGTTTATAGAATATATATTTTCGACAAGATAGATCATTACATAGAGGTGACATTATTAAGACCAATTTACCTATTAATGGATTGATTAGAGTTGTATTTTGTAAGTGTGCTCGTAAATTTTAAAATAAGTATAATCTTTTGATATAATCTTTGAGGGAGGTCGAAAAAAATCAAACAAACATCATTAAAAAGAAGTAAAAAAACAAATAGTGTTATCAAATATCACTGACACTAAAATTTCACCATCCCGATCCTATAAAAATAATGGGACAAATGAGAGGCAAGAAGTACGCTTTTAATAATGATCTCCGGCATAAAAAAAATGTTATCAAATATTCGGTGTGCTAATCATATAACGACGATTGTTAAATGATAAGCTTAATTAAACATGTTAATCGTTAAATAAAAAGTACTTTAACATCAGCATTATTCTCCTAAAAAAAAGCATAATTTGAAATTTCGGTTTTTTATTTAATAGTACGTTGAAAAATAAAATGAACTTTTATTAAACTGAAAAACCGAATATTTTAACGGTTTGGTTAATCTAATAACCGGTACGGTTTTCCGTTTTCATATATATTGAACACCCCTAAGTTTCTTTTCAACGTCTCAAATATATTTAACATACCTAAAAGTAAGCGGTTTAAAATTCGGAGAAAATAATTTTGTACGGAAATGAACTATCACTTTTATACATATTTAGTTGCTTTCTTATTTTTTGTATATGATTTACCATTAAATTCGTCGTTTATGAAATACTATTTTGACAAGCTATTATAGGTCTAGTTGGTTTATCTATCAAAAAACACTACTAAACTCACATTTATTATTCAAGAAACATCATTAAACTTACATTTTTATATACGATGTATCATTTAAACTAACTTTTGTATACATGTACTCACTTTCATCTTTCCAAGCAATCAATAATTTTTTGGTAATATTCTTCGCCCAACACAATTCTAAAGAAAAGAGAACATTATTTCACATATTATTTTTTTCAGTAATATTCTCAGGTGAAAATGTCCACACACCCTCTTTTTACTACCGCTAACATCTCTTCTGCCGCCATCTATACATTTCTCTCCTCATCTCCCTATTTTGTTACATCGTGAAGACAACCCTACATCTACATCACTATAGTTATCACCTTCGTTCAATAGTTTTAGATTAGTTTTGTGGTGGTGGATGAGATGGGTTGTTGTGGTGGCAAATGATAGTGATAGAAGGTAATTTTGTTGCTCAAGGTTGACATTATTGGTGGGAGGTGGATGATGATGACCGGAGAAGATGATTAAGATATAGTTTAATGATAAATCATATAAAAATATTTAATGGTAAATTGTGTATAAAAAAACATTAATCACTGCTTGGTTAAAATTATAGTTTTTAAAGATGTCACTTGAATTTAATGATAAATCATATATAAAAATAATCAAATATATATAAAAAAAATGATAGTTCATTTATTTTACCTTTAAAATTTTGCCAAAGTTAATGTGTACAGAATAAAAGATTATTACTATATTATACAGTTTCTTTAATTATATTCGATACATGATACTTTATAAAATTCGAACATAGACAAAAATTATTAACTCAACCACAACTATATTAAATAAAATATCCTTGATTTTGAACCCGTAACATCATTAACTTTTGGAATTTATGATAGCAAATACTATTTTGAAGGTAAAGGATATGAGAAAATATTAATACGAGTATTATTTCTATGTGGGACAATATCTATAAATTCAACACAAATAAAAAAATTATCATTGACGATTTTCTTTTAAGTTTTAACAACTAAATGTTAAAAATAATAGCTAAACATGTTATCATAATTTGCTCAGAAATCAAAACATAATGTTAGTTCTTCTCAGTATGACTATAAAACTATTAAATTAGATATAGATCGAAGTATAAGAAGAAAATAAGAGTTGTGACTCACTGCAATTGCACATATAAAAAGTGGCCCATTTACGAACCTCGAGTTTGACTGTTTGAGTTTAACACAAGGTTAAAGTTGGATGCAACAACTCTTAGTTTAATTGGGGTTTTCAATGTAGTCTTATTTCATATTCACCGGCCATTGTTATATATCTCACCCATGGTAACGTCTGATATGCACTTTTTTCAATAACTTTTAGGTGACGTACCTACAAACATTATCTATATTAGTATCATATTAGGATTTGTTAGTAAAGTGTGTCACTCAACCAACTGGCTTAGGGTTAAAGCCTCTATTTAAGTGGATATATATACAGTTATATACCTGAATCCCAGATATAGTAAAATATGGTATTTCAAACTTGACACGAATTGGAGCTTTTTTGTCAGGAGTTGCATCTTCGTAAGTTACACTCGGGAGTTTAAATTCAGCGCCCAACATATATTCCTGTCATTGTTCATGTTGATGTTTATGAAAACAAGAAGAAACCCGAGTTGCATCTCTTACAACAAGATTTGATACGACTAAACAAACTTTTTATGGTTACTTTTTATGACGATGATAAGAAGGGTATTTACATCTTTTGCATAAAACACATATCTCTCCCTATCCTCCACCTTTTTTGGTTGGGACAAAAAATTACAATTTTTTGTCCCATGTTCATCTCAGTCTGATGCACGCCAAAAGCAGTACAACCTGATCTGTTATGTCTTGTCTTGTGCAACAGATGTCAAGAAATCAAGGTTCATAGATGGTGATAATTCATTCCTTAATTACCTTGTCACCTGGGAAGGTTCTGATTCTCCATATAAGTGAATCTTGTTCAGGAGCATATGAAGCGGACCCCATTGATGTCCGAACAATAGGTTTTGTAGCATCGGATGGAACAGGTATTTCAATTTGGACATTTGTTGCATTGCTATATTCAAAATTATTATTTGAGTCAGAATTTTCAAAATCATGGATTCATTTTCATGGTATAACAAATACCTTCGTTCCCTAAATTGGCTTCTAGCTTTTACGAGCATCTCAATCCTACTTCTAGCATGTCTTTCAACTTGAGCCTCAACCCAAATCAGTGGTTTCACCTACCAACATATTGAGTGAAATTTAGAAGAAACAAATCTAATTAATCACAAAAATAAAGCTAAAGATAACCTGAGTACTGAGTCTATATGTCATGAGATCAAATGATCCATCAGGAGGAATAAATGATATTGTGCGATCAGTTTCAAAGCGGGCTAAACGTACACACCTATAAATATATACAATAATTATGTAATTATGGTATTCTTTTAATAACATGCATATTGATAAAATGAGCACTAAAATTGCAAAAGCTTACTGATGAAATCTGATGTCTTCCAAATCAATGCTTTTTCCTTTTGTTGCTCTGCTTTGAGCATCCATTATAACTCTATCATTAAGCCCAAGCTTGCATTCAGGCATTCCACTATGAAAAATGACATTTGTTTTTGTCAAAGTTAGGCTAAAATCTCAATTAAAAAGGTACATCACAACCATAATCATTAATCACCTTACACATGCTCTCATCTTTAATGCCCCAACAACTTCTGATCGAAGTATTTGCCTGTTACTGTTGATTAATATGTTGAGACTTTCAATCACATCTAGGAACACCTGATAGAAAAAAAAATGTAGATTGCAGTGTTGAACTTGTGATATCAATGACATAAAGTTATCATCATAGCCAAATGAAAAAGAGGGTCATACTTCATTCTTTTTGTAGTATATTCCTTCATTTCGCCAAGAGACTGCATTAGTGACAGCCATTGGAGGCCTTTGTGTAACTTCTAACTTATAAGCATCAGTTTTGATAAATTCACTTAGAATCATTGCTTCTGTATATTGTGGGTATCCAAAGTCCATCATTTCATCTAGTAACTCATACTGTGATATTTTTCTAAGCAAGATCAGCCTAAATGTGCAATAGATTAACGAAAATATTTAATCAATTAAGTGAAAAAAAGAATTTGGTTCTTACCACTACAACAAAATTATCTCTAAGAGATTCCTCTTCTAACTCTCCAAAATAATACTCAAAAACCTGCATTATGTGATGAACTATTGGTAATAATGGCATGATCATATTAACTATAGGAAAAAGCAGAACTTATAATTACAACTAAGAAGTAAGAAATAGTAAAGTGTACTCACACTAGCTAACCGGTGGAGAAATACAATGAGGCTAGCAACATTACAGTTTTGTCTGGATACAGCCATTAAGTAGACATTGTTGTGTTGAATAAATATATGAGAGACACCGCTGTCGAACACTATTGGACCTTGAGACTCTATGTCCTCCTAATTGAAGATCATATGAGAAAAAAAGTGTTAGATAAATCAATATTAAGTTATATCACACAATATTGCCACAAGTTCTAGTAAGTGATAACTATGATGAAGTTTTCAGTCGTGGACTACTTGATCTTTAATATATGATAGTACAATTGTATCACCAGAAATGTGAAATCCAACCACTCTTTGATACAATTAGAATCGGTATGCACTTCGAAGATGTTTGGTTGCCAAAAAAACTAGAACTTCAAATTCTATTTTACGATATAGAAATATATGCAAAAGTAAAGGAACACATATATTTGGATCGATACTAATTTCATGGAGTACCTCATTCTCGAGGAGTTTAGTGAAGAACCTCTCCGCGTCAACAGATGAAATGTCACCGCGATAGTGACGACTGAGCAAGCAACGTCCCTTTATATCGAGAATGAAAAGCGCGGAAACGGCTCCCGCCATTGGTCTCCATCAATCAAACCACAAGATAAACGAATAATGTGAAAATGATGAAGAAATTGAAGATTTGTGAAAATTAAGTTGAATCAAGAGTATTCTTACCAATGAATAAGTACAATTTACTGGAAGATCAATGCCAATAGTATAGAGCAAATTCGTTACGAAGCCATTTTGAATTACATATCACCCGATCGCACCAACTTTGGGGTTTTTTTATGATGGTAGAAGTTTGGAGACGGAGGTAACGGGTGGAGAACCCATGAATGGTTGTTACTTGTGTTGGTAAATTTCACGTTTCGCCCTTCTATTTTTATTTAATTGTAATATTTGACTAAAGCTATTTTAATATCCATAAAAATATATATATAACTTCTATTATGTAATTAACTATAAAAACATAGCTTATAAACAAAATTGTTTATTGATCAATCTGATGATAATATTAATAAATGTTACCCGTGTGTGTGTATATATATATATATATATATATATATATATATATATATATATATATATATATATATATATATATATATATATATATATATATATATACACCGTTGAAGCGTACCGGCGCAATGGCAAAACGTTAAGAACACAAAAATAACATGGACCACACATTTCTCATATACCGTTGAAGCGTACCGGCGCAACGGGAGAGGTAATATTCATATGTGAATACAAAATTAAGTTTATTTATATATGATTATGTGACATCCCCAAAGCCACAGCCATAATAGACCAGTTTCATTTATGCTTTTAAAATAATTTCAGAGTAAATCCTTTTGATTTAAAAGAGTTGCGGAATTTGTTCCCAAAACAAAATATGATAAAATAAAGTTTATCAAAGCATTTCATCAAGAGATGCATTTTCATTATATAACAATATTCAAGATGTCATGTTCCGATAAACAGACCAAAAGCATAAACAACAAAAGATAGACTATACAACAGTTACATATAACAACTGGTCTAATATCACAAGATCTTGATAAGTCATCCAACTTATGCTCCCGCGCCACTACCTGTAATACAAAAAAACTGCGTGGGTCAGGCTTGGGAGCCTGGTGAGCATATAGGGTTTTCAACCCACAATAAATAATTATATTTAGTATCACCAACCAATAATAACCCGATTACCCATTCCCGTTATCCTCACTTTACGTGCCTAAAACAACATCTATCTCAAGGGACCTAGTCTAGGAATTTATCGGAATGGACTTTACCGCGAGGGGTTTCCTCAACAATAAAAGTCTTAAGGCAACCATGAGGGGGGTAGAGTACACCAGTGAACATATCGTTCACAACACCTACAGGTTATGAACCTGCTAGCGTTCCACAAGACTGTCTAGAAAGAGTCTGTGGTCGTTATCCATACTCCGCTGAATAACTAGATCAACAACAACAAAATCGATGCCTCTCATCTGTTTATCACACATCAACTATCTACCCATGTTCTACCCAACATATTAGTAGATAAAAATATATATTTTTATATATAGTTTAAAACCTGTATATCATTCTCATTCAATACATATTCCAAACAACAGATGAGACACATACACATAACACGTATTTCATAGAGAATAAATCATATCTATGAGATAGAAGAAAGTGAATATACATTCACACATACAACAACAAAATATACTCATAACATGTATTTTGTATAAAATACTTCATAATTATGCGTTAGAAAAAAGTAACTACACACTCACCTGATCGAAAGATGATCGGACAGTACTACGACTTGTAGAAGTAGTATTCTTCGGTAGATCTTGAAGATATTCACAAAAATTGGCTTCTCGCGGGCAGAGCTTCGGCTCGGGAATTTCACTTCTCGGGATCTTCGGGGCTTCGGGACTTGCTTTGGGGCTCGGGATTGATACTGGGGCTTCGGGATATTTCTTGCACGAAAAACGATGCAAAAACGAGAGAGAAAGAAGAGAAAAGGAGCAAAGAACTCGGCAGCCTCGACGTCCTTTTATAGGGGGCTGGAACCTTTGATTACGCTAGGCGTAATCCTAGGTACGTTGGGCGTAACCCGGATAAGCCCAGGGACTCCCCCCTTTGGATAATATCCGAATTTATATTTAAATTTAATATTTTAATTATTTAATAAACTTCAAAAATTCATATCTTTCTCATACAAACTCCGTTTTCGACGTTCTTTATATCCACACGTAGGTGAGACTACGCTCTACAACTTTCATTTAGACTCTGTCGGCTAATTTTGAATTTATTTTTATTATTTATTTTTAGTAGGTCGGGACAGTAAAACTCCGCTATAAATTCATAACCTCTTCATCTGACGTCCGTTTTCGTCTGTCTTTTCACCAATGCACTACTATCAACGTAATCTTCAATTCTCGTTTAGATTGTTTCGACCAACAATCACTCGATCTCGAATTCAAGTTTCGGACTGCATACTGCTAAGCTGAAACTTAGAAAAATCATAACTTCCTCATACGAAGTCAGATTTGGGCATTTTTTTTATGCACGTTCTCGGTTTAACGAACTCTACGAATTTCGTTTAGATCCCTAAGGTTAAATATCGCTCCATCGTAAATTCACCTTTTACGTCATTCAGCGTCGTGTCGGTTCTGTCGCGAAACTTCGACAGATCATAACTTCTTCATTATAATTCAGATTTCGGCATTCTTTATATATTCGGAAACCACGTTTCAACCACTACAACATTATCCATAGATATCAGCTTTATCTAACATTTCATTTTGACGCTTATTTTCATACTTAATTCAATTAAGTCACACAGCTAAGCACATAACACATATTACTCAAATAATACACTTCTATTATTTCAAAACGGGCTACAAAGGTTAACGTAGACTATTATATCAACGTTAATGACAAGCCCAGAAACACAGTCCTTACAATTCTCTCCACCTTAGAATGATTCCATCCCCGGAATCACACACCAACAAACAAATGTGAATAGCGACCCATCATGTCACTCTCCGTGTCCCAGGTAAGATTTAGCCCATTCGTGTGTTTCCATTGGACAAACACTAACTCGACCATCTTGCGTCGGAACTTCTTAGTCTTTCGGTCAACGATTGCCTCTGGTTCTTCAATCAACCTTTTGTTCTCATCGATTCTCAACTACGAAAGTGGAATCATGTCGGGAACTTCTCCCGTGAAGTTTCTCAAATAACACACATGGAAAGTGTTATGAATTCCATTCAGTTCTTCTAGTAGTTTGAGCTTGTAAGCTTGGTTCCCAATCCTCTGAAGAACTTTAAACGGTCCAATAAACCTTGGACTTAATTTTCCCATTTTACCAAATCTTATAAGTCCCTTCCACGCCGAAACTTTAAGCAAAACCGAATCTCCAACTTCAAAAGTCATCAGTCTTCGCTTGTTGTCAGCATAACTCTTTTGACGATCCTGAGCTGCTAACATTCTCTCCCTAATTATTT
The DNA here is from genome assembly GCF_002870075.4 of Lactuca sativa. Lineage (NCBI taxonomy): Eukaryota > Viridiplantae > Streptophyta > Magnoliopsida > Asterales > Asteraceae > Lactuca > Lactuca sativa. The sequence continues at coordinate 33,408,803 of NC_056623.2, forward strand.
TCAACTTTTCAGCAGTTTGATGGACTATCTCTGGTCCCATAAACTGTTTTTTCCCAGCCTCAAGCCAACAAGACGGCGTACGACACTTTTTTCCGTACAAAGCTTGATAAGGCGCCATCTTTATGCTCGAGTCGAAACTATTATTGTAGGAAAATTCTACCAAATGTAAATGTTCATCCCAATTACCTAGGAATTCTAGAGTACATGCTCTCAGCATATCTTCAAGTGTTTGTATCGTTCGTTCGTTCTGACCATCAGTCTGTGGATGGTAAGTTGTACTTAAACACAATTTGGTACCCAATTCCTCTTGTATACTTTTCCAAAATCGTGAGGTGAAACAGCTGTCACGATCTGACACAATCGTTAACGGAACACCGTGAAGCCTCACAATTTCCTTCACGTAAGAATTCGCAAGCTTATCCATAGAACATTTCTCCTTGGCTGCTATGAAATGCGCACTCTTAGTGAATCGATCAACGACCACCCAAATCATGTCGTGACCATTCTTTGTTTTGGGTTGTTTAGTGACAAAATCCATAGCAATGTCTTCCCATTTACCCATAGGCACAGGTAAAGGTTCTAAACTCCCGTTTGGTTTCTGATGTTGTGTCTTAACTCTTGCATAAGTCACACACTCCGCCACGTACTTTGCAATATCAAGCTTCATCGTCGGCCACCAGTAATAGGGTTTTAGGTCCCTATACATTTTAGTGCTACCGGGATTAATCGAGTACATGGTTTTGTGAGCTTCTTACATCAGTAAATCTCTGACTCCTCCCGTCTTAGGTATCCAAATCCGATCTTGGAACACCTTCAGTCCATGACTGTTTATATCGAACACCAACGTTTTGCCCAAACGTTCTTCTTTTCGATCATTCTTCACATAAGCTTCCTCTTGAGCTTTCTTTATACTTTCCACTATTGTCGAGACAACTTCTATTCTCAACGCTCTTGGCATTTTTCTTTCAAGATTGACTTTCCAACTGAGAGCATCAACAACAACATTAGCCTTACCGGGGTGGTAAAGTATCTCACAGTCGTAGTCCTTAAGTAACTCTAGCCAGCGTCGTTGCCTCATATTCAATTCACTACTAGAAAACAACCCTTTAATGACGCGCAAACAATGACACTCGCTAATAGAGGACGCGCATTTGTGTGTGCTCTAAAAATAATGTCATCTCTCTTAATTTTAAAGGATTTAGGATACGCATTTTTGCGTGACCTGAAATTAGTGTCTAAACAAAAAAAACACGGAGGGCACCTATAATAAAATGTGCATCGTCTAAGGCTGTCGCTTTATAAATTTTAATAGCACGCGCTTTTCCGTCCCCAAGAAAAATGAAATCCCAAAAACTTAAAAATCCCGCCTTCCTATTTTTAATAGCTAGGGTTTTTTCTCAAGAGCTGCCCCCGCCTCCTTCCTCTACTGCACGTTCTCTCTTCAATTTCCCTTTCTCTCTTTCTCACTTCGACAAAACCCTTTCTCTTCTTCTTCGTTCTCGACGTCGACAGCTTCTCCCACCTCCGACGTTTCTCTTGGCGCCGGCGCCTCCGACCTCTGACCTCCGTCCAGCCCTGCCTCGTCGTCGAGCTCTTTCCAGCGACACCCAGCCGGTGGATCCCCTCCTTTCCGACGCTTTCCAGCGACACCCAGCCGGTGGAGTCTCTATAAGATGTCTTCTCTCACATTTGTATCCATCATTCTCTCATATCTCACGTCCTTTGTCTCTGCCCCTAACCCACCACCACCGCCTCCAACACTCACCGTCTATTTTGCCCTCACACAACGGCGGTGCACCGTCCCTATCAACGAACGCTTCATCCACCACCATTCTTCCAATCATACGAGCCAATATAAAGTAGATAGAAAGTTTTCAAATTCGAGAGTTATCGTATCCAGAACATCAGAAAGGGTTATTGTGTTCTATTGTGTCTCATGATTGATGCTCCCTTCTCCTCCTTTAACGATTGAGTAGCAAGTCTTGGCAATCATCTCGTGGATGTACTCAGAAAACGGTCAAAATTTAAGTGACGTAATAAAAGGTATGCGACAATGGTCTGTGTGTGTGTGTGTGTGTGTCGTAGATTCCTCCTCCATTAGTTGATTTTGGTTTTCTTTTGTTGAAGATGGGTTTTGATAAGTGTTGTGATATATAGAGAGAAGGGGGATTTAGGGTTACGATTTAATCCAACATAATGATTGTGATGCATAGTTTGAAGAGTATCGTCTCTGGTCGTACGTCCTTTCAATTCAGGGTAACACTTCACGATTCTCATTAAACTCAAATCACCTACACAACATAAACTTGTTGGTTTTGTTGTACTTTGACATTCTCCTACTATATCAAATCATAAGAAATACACTTCGTCAAAATCCTCTAGGCAAGTTTTCAACTATAGATTTGCGTTAAGTAGAAAGAAACATATATACTAGAATGTGTTATATACCTTGTCATCTGTAAATAATTGATTCATTTTAAAAGGTAATTATTCTCGTTTCCCAAGGCAATAGAAATTTAAGTATGATGTTAATTTCATAGATTTGATTGCTTGTGTAAAAACGTTGTACATCATTTGCACTGTCTGCCTCTACAGATTCCAACATTTTAAAAGTCAGATAATCCATTGAAATATGTATCTTTATATTTTCTTTTAGTCTGAACCATTTTATACTCTATTTTTTTGACTATATTATTTTTAAGAAATTAAATAACACATGCGATTGATTAATCAGTAGAATTGGTAGGTGTTTATGAGATTTGTTCAAAATTATTGAATGTTTTGAACTTTCTGATTACTTATTTATATGCACATATATCTAATGGAAATTTATTATTATAATGGTTAGGACATTGGATGCCTTCAACAAAACATCAGTACAAGTACAAGAGAAAATGGGAGTTTGTCTCATAATGAAGGGTGTAAGAGTTTCCATTTATTTTTATTTGAGGAAGTCAATTCAACAATATATTCCTTTATGCTCTAGAAATGTAAGTTTCTATTCATCGTTTTCATCTGTGTGTTACTAAAGATTATTATTCAAATTTAACAGTTTTAGTTTCACTTCTCAGCATGAAATCCAATTCCTAGTAAATCTCAACCATAACCTCTTCTAGATTCCAAAGTTACCCCTGAGGAGAAGGAGATCGGTCATAATCCAAGTTGACAGAAGGGCAATTCAGGAATTTCCAGTCATGAACCTTTAAAGGGGTAAAATGGAAAAAAAAACCCCAAATCTCATAAAGTTAACATCACTAATGCAGTGGACGTAGCTGTTTCAACATCATAAGCATTAAAAATCCACGAGGTAGTAGTGAATTGTGTGTCTATGTTTAGTTTCATGGGTCAGCTTCAGAATGTGGCCTTTAAATTTGCACGCTAAGTGTTTGTGAAAAGTCCTTATCAATGATTTGGTATTTAGAGGCACCTTTTCGGATTGAGAAAAATGGGCCTTCTTGAATTGATCTATTATAATGTTAGAAAGGGTTAGAATTTAGAAGAATTAAATCAATTTATATGAAAGTTTGATTTTGTAAAAAAAATATGAATGTCTTAGCTTTGTTGTTTCTCTCTCAATTTCAGATGATTCATTATGTAAAAAAAAGGATAGAAATTAAGTTCACAACAAAATTGTTCCTTTTTTTGCTTTTATGTTTATCTGGTTTTACATAGAAGTTTCAATTCTGCCCCCTAGTTCTAATCGTCGTATTCCACTATGTGCACATACGGTTCTTTTGTCAGCTGCGGTTTATGGAAGCTTAGTAGTAATGCTTGTATTTCTACCGGTTAAACTTGCCATGCAAATGGCTCCTAATATCTTTCCTCTTGATACATAAGAATAAAATTAATTTTTTGTATTATTTGATGTGCTTATTTTGCGTACATAATTTTTTTTGTATTGCAGAATGTCAGATATGCATTCGATCAAATACTGGAGTGGGTTGGGCACTTGGGCTAACCGACTTCTTGCTGCCCGGACCTGAATATCACCCTGGACCAGCAAATGGAAATCGGGATCTAGGCAAGATCTAGATCGGGATCAGGCCATAGTTAATCCTCCAAAAGCTGATGTGGATGAACAAACTGATTCAGAGTAAGTGTTTGTTTGTTTTTTACTTAATCAGCTTAATTTGGACATGATTATCTAGCATTATAAACAAGACCACTATATACTACTTTTCATTCCATAACTGTCTGGAAAGCAGTAGATACTCCGAATCAGCTTAAAATTCTTACTTTTTGTTTTGAGTGTAGGAGCTTTATATATGGTGAACTTTAGTGCTAAGAACACCATACCTATGAATTTTCAATAGAGGAAAATATATGAACACAATGAACAGGTATCAATTTATCTATCTTAGTGACATTTTTGTAAATAGTCATCAGTTAATGTGAAAGCCTTGTTTTCTTGACTTTTCTTACAAAATCAAAAAGAAACAAGGATATAAAGTATGATAATTAGGTAGTGGAGTAGAAATGTAAAGCCTCTGATAAATTTCTTTATGACGAAAATACCCTCATTGTGTACAGGTGTCACAACCTTGCATATGTCCAGATCTAGGGCTACCATTTGTGCACGACCTGAAAAAAGAAAGGCAACAAGTAGGGGAAAATGCATGAAAAATAAGAGGAAGAAACAAGGCAACCAATAAAGGTAAAAAATGTATTTATTTGATAATACATTTTCTTAGTCCATATATGTTGGGGAATGATTCTTGTCTTAACACATTGCCTCCACCTAAATGGAAACAGAATATTGATTCTCCTGTAGTTAAGGCTACCATTGATGATTTTAATAATAATATTTTACAAGAATTTGTTGTTAATCTATGGTATTCAGATATAACACCTGATAAGGAAGCTCCACAACTCATAGATGCTATTATCCTAACAAGGTTTGTAGTTCTAGAATCCTTTCTTAGTAAGAAATTTGAAACGTGAATCAATTGTGATGGTGATAAGTGATTGTTTCAGGTATGTAGTTCAACTCGTAAGGAAGCTCCATAATTGTGATGGTGATAATTAGTGATTATGACCATCATAAGAATATTTACGTTCATAAATATTTTCAATTATGGATCAACCTCTCTTCTAGACACTAAGTGTATTCCTATATATTATATTCGACTTCACTTTCCATTACAAATAAAACAGAATGCCCACTGAACAACCAGTTCAAGACATAAAGCACCTGGTAATTTATTTTTTACATTTCTTGAAACTAATAAACTTTCTTTATATATTTATTATTTCAATTCTCAAAAGCTTTGAATCGTTTTGAAAGAGAGGATCCTACATTCCGTGTTGGATTGGACCCTGAGAGTGGTCAGGTATTTAATATTCATATTTATTCATCAATCATCATAAAAATATTTATTTATTGAAACTAAATTTTGTGTTAACTTCAGGCAATTATATCGGGAATGTGAGAGTTACATTTTGAAGTTTATGTGGAGGCGCATTAAGAGGGAATATAAGGTACCATTATTTTAATTTTAAATTTAGCTAAAAAAATCACTTTCTTTGAAATGTCTCAACAATTGTTATTTTATTTGTCTAATTTACTTTCATGTTGCAATAGGTTGATGCAACTGTTGGAAAGCCTCGTGTGAACTTCAGAGAGACAATTACACAACATTATGAGCCTTTTGACTCGTCATATTCAATCCTTTGATTTCTTATTAGTGCAGTGCTCGTATCTGGGAAGTTCTTAATTTACTAAATCATTTTCTTAATTTCAAGATTTCTTGAAATAAAATAATATTTTATTTTAATTTACTAAATCATTTTCTTAATTTCATGATTTCTTTTCTCTTTCCTAGTATTATTTCGAAGATAGGTATGATTTGGTGAATATTTGCATCTGGTTTCAGGGGTTACTCAAGGAAAATGCAAATGGTAGCAAATACTGGGCATATGGAGGTGACTTTGGAGATACACCAAATGACTTAAATTTCTGCTTAAATAGTCTCATATGGCCTGGTCGGACTCCTTATCCTGCTCTAAATGGTGATTACTATAATTTTTTTGCTTAGTATTTAGGTTTTTGTTTAGTTATTTCCAACAAAAATGTTTCCATGATGAATCTTTTGGTAGAGACAATGTATAAGAATTACTTCATTGAGCTAATTATGATGCGATCATTTGTTTATTTGTTTTCAGAGGTCAAGTATTGCTATCAACCAAAAAAATTTAGTTCATCAATGGCGTAATTAAGGTATCAATATCATCACTCTTACTTATTTGTCTATATCATTTTCATGAAATGTTTATGTTGCGTATTATATATTCATATGTCCAGTTGTGCTTTCTATATAGCAAATGTTAACCTTGGTCTTTGCATTTTTTATTCATAGATTACAAACACCAATTTCTTTCAAACAATAGAAGATCTAGAGTTTAATTGGGTGGTTGAAGGTGATGGATGTAAACTTGATTTTGGAACTCTCAGTCTACCAACATTAGAGTTTAATTGGATGATTGAAGGTGATTTTGGTTCTTTAAACGAGACTCAAGATATCATATTTTGGCATGGCTAGAAGCTTTGGAGGAAACGAGACTCAAGCAAAAGTAAACACACAGAGAGTTGTTGGCACATAGTAAGCTAGATGATGCAATTGTATATAAATGAGTTCATTTTTCTATAACATCTACTCACTTTTGGAATAATTATTTGTATTTGACATGTTAGTGAAATGAATTATCTTTGTTATTTATGGTATTTTATTTTGTATTATGAGATTTTTAATGTATTATTTAATTTGAAAATTAGTAAATCTATAAATAATATTTTTTTTAAACATTTAAAATTATGATACGCAAAAATGTGTGTCATCTTCATTTATGACATGGCCTTTCTTGACAGGGGCTTTCTTGATACGCATTGCGTGTCATTAACACGTGCGTCGTAAGGTTACGACACGCGAATGCATGTCGTCTTCCTTTATGATAGGGCCTTCCTTGATACGCATTGTGTGTCGTAAACGAGCGTCGTATCTGCGCGTTGTAAATGCGCGTCGTCTCTCTTTATGACAGGGCCTTCCTTGACGCGCATTTGCGCGTCGTCTGAGCCTTTTACGACGCGCAATGAGCATCGTAAAAGGCTGTTTTTCTAGTAGTGATTCCTTCTGATTAAAGAGATATTGGAGACTCTTATGATCAGTGAAAAGTTTGCACTTCGTGCCATAGAGGTAATGTCTCCATATCTTCAGTGCAAAGACTACCGACGCCAACTCCAAGTCATGAGTCGGGTAGTTCTTTTCATGCTCTTTCAACTGTCGAGACGCATATGCGATCACCTTTTCCCTTTGGGTCAAAACACAACCCAACCCAACTCCAGACGCATCGCTATAAACAACGAAGTCTTCAACTCCATCGGGTAGAGAAAGTATCGGTGCCCCGCATAGCTTCTTCTTTAGCTTCTCGAATGCTTCTTTATGCTTATCACTCCAAGCATAAGTAGCTCCTTTGTGGGTCAAAACTGTCAATGGAGTAGTGATCGAAGAAAAGCCTTGAATAAACCTTCGGTAATATCTGACTAATCCTAAAAAGCTTCGGATCTCCGTGGGACTTATCGGTTGTTCCCACTTCAGCACAGCTTCAATTTTTATTGGATCAACCATTATCCCTTCTTGGTTGACCACGTGACCCAAGAATTGGACTTCTCGAATCCAAAAATCACATTTGGAGAACTTTGCATACAACTTCTCCTTCCTCAACACTTCCAACACTTCTCGCAAGTGTCTGCCATGCTCCTCTTGGCTTTTCGAGTAAATCAGAATGTCATCTATGAACACTATCACAGTTTTATCAAGGAACGGATTACAAACCTTGTTCGTCAAATCCATGAATGCCGCTGGAGCATTGGTTAGTCCAAACGACATAACCAAAAACTCGTAGTGTCCATATCGCGTTCTGAATGCAGTCTTCTCGATATCTTGCTCTCTTACATTCAGCTGATGATATCCTGACCTCAGGTCGATCTTTGAAAAATAATTTGAACCTTGTAGTTGATCGAACAGGTCATCAATCCTCGACAACAGATATATATTCTTTATTTTTGCCTTGTTCAGCTCTTTTTAATTGATGCACATTCGCATACTTCCATCTTTCTTCTTCACCAATAACACCGGAGCTACCTAGGGTGATGAACTAGGTCTTATGAAACCTTTGTCCAATAACTCCTGAAGTTGCATCGTTGGCTCCTTCATCTCTGTCGGTGCTAATCGGTAAGGTGCCTTTGTTATTGGTGTCGTCCCTGGTAACAAGTCTATTCTAAACTCCATTCGTCTATCAGGCGGTAATCCGGAAAGATCTTCGGGAAATACTTCCGGATAATCACACATGACAGGAATGCTCCGCATCTCCTTTTTATCCTTCTTAGCATCGATCACAAATGCTAGATACGATGTAAATCCTTTGGCCAAACACTTTTTGGCTTTCATCAATGAAATGATTCCAGAATTTACTCTGCGTTTATCTCCATATGCCATAAACGACTCTTTCCCAGGCGGGTTTACTTTGACTATCTTCTTCTTGCATAATATCTCGGCGTCATTGGTGCTTAGCCAATCCATTCTAAGCACGATGTCGAAACCGTTAAGTTCGATAGACAATAATTCCTCATGAAACTTATTCCCATTCAAGGCAATTAAGATATTTTTCATACGATGGCTAACAGGTACAAACTTGCCACTAGCAACTTCGACGAATAAAGCATTATCTAGTCTATCGACAGGCAAAGCTAGTTTTCTACCAAATTCCTGCGAAATAAAGGAGTAGTTGGCTCCAGAATCAAATAAAATTTGGGCAGGCAATTCGTTAACGAGAAAGGTACCTGAAGTGACATCAGCTTCATCTTTAGCAGCTTCCAGTGTCATCTGGAAGGCTCTCGCCTTCGGCTTTGGCGGAATGTTGGGTCTTGCTACCTCCTTCTTTTTCGGGCAATCCCTAGACATGTGTCCCTCCTCACCACAACCATAGCAAACTTTCTTGGTGAGAGTGAATTCGTTGGCAAAATGCCCTGGCTTTCCACATTTGAAGTATGTGGCCACTACGTCACATTTTTTGTGATGCTTCTTGTTACATTTGTCGCACCATTTCGCTTCGCCTCCTCCTCCTCTCGAACTAGACTTCAAGAACTTGTTTTTCTTGTTTGACCCTGAAGGTCCATCGAACTTCCTCTTTTCACCAACCTCTATCCTTTCCAGACCCTTTTCCTTCTGTTGGGCCTCCACATTCTTAGCTGCTTGAACAGCTGTTTTTAGAGTGGTTGCTATCTTGACTATCGGGCCAAAGTCGGCAGACAGTCCATTAGTGAACCTCTCAATCTTGGAGAGTTCTGTTGGCACTAGGTGCGGAAATAACTTCATTTTCTCAGTGAATGCAGTAGCATAGTCATCTATGCTCATCCTCCCCTTCTTCAAGTTTTGGAACTCATTGTTCAGATCAATCAGATTTATCTCTGAACAATACTGCACCCTTAGTTGTTCCAAGAACTCCTCCCGTGACATTTTCAGGGCTTCTCCTCGTGGCATATTATCTGCCAACAACTTCCACCAGCTCAAGACTCCAGTCTTCAGTTGTCTAACTGCAAAGACAGTCTTTTGTTTGTTGCTACAATCGTAACTTTCAAATATTATCTCTATTTTGGAGATCCAATCTATAATCTCAACAGGCTTTGGGCTCCCAGAAAGACTTGGCGGCTTGGCGCCCATGAAATTCTTGTACATTCGACCATCCTTGTTGTTTCCCCTTTCCGGGTCGTTTATTCGTTCTCCTTGAGTCCCAACTTGACTGACAGCGCGACTATTGTTTCCTTCCTCCGATTGTTCGGGAATCAGTTCGGGTTCCTCAATGGGTATGATTGGTTCGTCCTTATTTCATGTAACATCTGTCGCATTTCTTCCCTTTGTTCGGCTAACATAGTCCGAATCATGGCTTGCACCCCAGCCATTATTATTGGCTCCGGTGCAGCAGCTATGATAGGTATTGGCTCAATCACTGGTGGTTGATTCCTGTTTTCATCTGTGTTTCCAACGCCACTCCTGGTTCTTACCATTTTGATTTACACACTGAATAAGGTGAAATTAGATCCTCATCCATGATAGTACCTACCGTTTCTTTTTTGGGGTCAATATCAGCAATGCAATTTATACAACGATAAACCTAATCCGAATTATAGAGCTACGACACAATCAAACCCAAACGAATAAAATGTTGAATTGAATCGTACCAGCCTCTACTGGGGGTTATGTTGGAATAGTGTCTAAGATTGCAACTATATTAGGAAAGTATTTGACCTGATTGTGCATGGTCCTTTTGGGTTGCCTTCACCATAGCAACTTGACAGGATGATTTATAATGAGAGAAGAAATATTATTAATATATTATGAGAATAATATAAGGAATAATAATATTGTTATTTGATTAATATAAGTCATAAATTAATTAGGAATTAATTTGGTGACTTAAAGAGATTAATTAAATAAAAGGGCATAAACTGTCAATTGTATGATAGTTTCACTTTGAGCTATAATCCCTTATGGATAAGGGGTGGACGGTTTTAGGGCTTTGGATAGACCTAGAATTCGTCCAAGGCTTATCATTAGGGAGATTGGATTGCTTAGGGCCTAAGTTATCCCATTAGGGTTTAAGGGTGAAACCCTAGGAGCCTCACTAGTATAAATAGACCCATGAGGTGAAGGAAATCGACACTCTTGCTTTTGAAGAAACCCTGGCCGACTTCCTCCCCTCTCCTCTCTCTCTCTCTCTGATCATCCTCTTGCTAAGTTGGTGTTTGTAAGTCATTAGAGGAGTGACAATTGTGACTCTAAGCTCCAAGGACAAGAAGATTCAAGCAAGCAACTCAAGGTATTCCTTTAGATCTGTTTTTTCTTATGTTATTACCTAGATCTATTGTTCAAAAGTCTTGGATACAATGCATGTTCAATTAGAGAAACCTAGATCCAAGAATTAGGGTTTGTATGTGCACATAGGAATGTTCTTATGGCTCAAACCCATCAGTGGTATCAAAGCCTTGATTGTTTTCTATTGAATTGATGCATTGGTTGCTTGATTGTTGATTGCAAAATTCGATTTTTGTCCTTCTGCCTGATGAACTCGACGAGTTCCATAGTGGACTCGGCGAGTAGGCCTCAACTCGACGAGTCCATTGTGGTGCTCAGCGAGTTCGAGCGTCAGAAAGAGCTAGTTTCGGGATTTCTTGTTGTTTATGTTATGGAAACTTGCCTTTATCTTAATGGGTCAATATAAATTTGATTTTAATATATGTTTGAGTATATTCTTGACCTAATTAAAGATATTTATCAATTAATTAAATCATAATTTCCTTATGTGATAATTGATTGATTATTTTAATTAAATTGTAAAATTGTTTTGCAAGAAACATTTAAATAAATCAAATAAAGATAATTATGAGATTAAATGATTAATTTGAATTATTTGTTATTTGATCCCTTATGTTTTGAAAAGTTTAAAACTTGCCCTCAAGTTTTAAAATTTATGTTTTGTGATTAAAAGTTTAATTTAGACAATTTAAATTTCAAACCCTAGAATTTTACAAGTTTAAAATTCAACCCTATATTAATATAATATTACAAGATTAATATGTATATATGTATAATTAAAATGCTAGTCTTACCGTTAGTAGGCCTCATTCACGAAGCCGGTCTATAAGGTGGGTATAAGGTTGCGGCCTATAAAATGGGGCTTAATGGGTGTACACTCACACCCACCGCTTGCTTGATCGGTGGAGGGTCGTAAGCCGAACAGGTAGGCTAGGGCAACCTCATCTCCTCATTACAAGTATAATATTGAAATACAAAGTAACTACATGTTTTTAAATTCCCAATCCTAGTTACTTTAGGAAAAGTGAATTGATGCAATCCCATGAAATTGCACTTTGCACCCTTGCTAAGAAGTTAGTGGAGCGTGTGTGGTTTACCGGCACACTAATTGGTTTTAAGCAAAGATGGCAAAGGGTGATTCATTGTTTATCATAGTTCGATGGAGCTTGTGTGGTTTACCGGCACATCGCATAGGTGATTGTTACAATGAAGGCACCGTGTAGATTTGCATGGTAATTCACACCCACTTTGTGATCCTCGGTATCCCAGTCACAAACGAGAGGGGCATATCGAGATTTAAACATGCCATTGAAAAGCTCAATGAATCTCATCAAAACCTAGGAATTCTCAATACATTTAGAGCTTAAGGTTATGTTTTCATGGTGGAGAATTAGTGAATCGTCATTCACTTACCTTCATATTGTTTGCATGTTGGATTACGGCATCCCTTTTCTAATATGTAAATATTGTTGTTGGATCCTAGCCCTAATTTTTCTTATTGGGTCATAATTAGGGATTCAAATTCTAATATATCTTTGTCCTTTCTATTTGTAGATGTCAAACGCAAACAACGTTGCTGCTAGTTCATTCACATTGATGAACCTTTGCCAAAAGGTGACCTTCGATGGAACGAACTTTAGCGAATGGATAAGATACATTCGCACGATTGCTCGCTACGAGGACAAGGAGTATGTCCTCGATGAGAAGCTCGAGAAGATCAATCCAAAAATCGCTACTCCGGCTGAAATGACTGCTTTTGAGACTCATGAACGTGATGCGACGAAGGTTCATTGCATCATGATAGCCACAATGAACGCCGAATTCCAAAAGTCCTACGAGGACATGTATCCGTATGAAATGCACCAAGACTTATTGGAGAGATACCATCAAAACGCGAGGCAGGAACGTTACGAGATCTTCACTAACATGATCTCCGCCAAAATGGGACATGGAGAATCTCTAACCGTGCACCTGCAAAAGATGCAAAGGTATGTCGATCATCTTCGCAAGTTAAATGTCGACTTTGGGGAAGATTTGGCTATCGACATGGTGCTTCACTCCTTGCCTCAGTGTTACAATCAACTTAGGATGACCTACCACATGAACAAGGAGGAGGTCACCCTAAGTAAGCTCCAAGGTCTCCTAAGGGTTGCTGAGAGCAACCTCAAGGACAAGTCTGTTGCACCAACTCCCAATCCACCAGCTGCCCCTGTTTTGGTTATTGGGCAAGGTAGGGGTAAGAAGAGGAAGGCTCCAAGAGCTACCGCAAGGGAAAGTCCCGAGATGGTTCCCCTTCTAGTGGGACCAAAGTTGATCCTACTAAGCCCAACCCTAACCCAAAGGAGGCAGAGTGCCACCATTGCCACAAAATAGGGCATTGGAAGAGAAGCTGCCTAGAATACATGCAAGCCATCAGGGAAGGAAAGATCAAGCCGTCTTTCGCAGGTATATACACAATTAAATCTAATGATTCATCTCATGCTATTTCTTGGGTCCTAGATACCGGGTGTGGTTACCACATTTGTTCTGAATTGCAGGGACTAAGAAGAAATAGGGATGTGGAGCATGGAAGAATAAATCTAATCATGGGGAACAGAAGATCGTCGCCTGTGACCAAGATTGGAGTGTATTGTTTAGTGCTTAGTAATGGTTTATGTTTAGATTTAAATAATTGTTGCTACTCACAATAAATGGCAAGAAACATCATTTCGTTTCATGGTTTGTTTAGACAAGGATTTAGATTTTCTTTTAATAATGAGAATGGTTCAATTTATGCTTATCTAAATGGTGTCTTATATTTTGAAGCAATGCCATGTAATGGAATTTATGAAGCTGTTATGATTGTAGATAACCTAGGAAGTGATGTTTTGTGCATGGATTCTTCCAATAGTATGGATAAAGCATCATTGTGGCATTGTCGTTTTGGACATGTCAACAAGAAGCGCATAGCCCAACTCCAAAAGGATGGAGTGTTGGAGTCATTCGACCTTAGGGAAGATGACACATGCGAGCCTTGTTTACTTGGAAAGATGACTAAGTCACCCTTCATTAGTACATGTGAAAAGGGTGAGGGTTTATTGGACCTCATACATACCGATGTATGTGGACCCTTTAGATCAACCACGAAGGATGGGAACCGCTTCTATGTGACTTTTACCGATGACTATAGTAGATATGGGTATATCTACCTGATCAAGCAAAAGTCAGAAACGTTTGAAAAGTTCAAAGAGTTCAAGAATGAAGTGGAGAATCAATTGGGCAGGAAAATCAAGATGCTTCGATCCGATCGAGGAGGAGAGTACCTAAGTCTTGAATTCCACGACTATCTCAAAGAGTGTGGAATAGTTTCACAATTGACACCACCTACGACACCGCAGTTGAATGGTGTGGCAGAAAGGCGTAATCGAACCTTGTTAGACATGGTCCGCTCTATGATGAGTCGTGCTTCACTACCTATTTCGTTCTGGGGGTATGCCTTAGAGACTGCTGCCCATATTCTTAACCGAGTCCCTACTAAGAAGATTGCCAAAACACCTCACGAAATGTGTACAAGGAAAGCACCCTCGTTAGCACATATCAAGGTTTGGGGTTGTGAGGCTTTCTTAAGACGAGATACTCACGACAAGCTCGAACCTCGTAGTGAGCGATGTATTTTCATCGGCTACCCGCAGAAATCCTTTGGATATCTCTTCTATAGACCGAAGGACAATGTTGTCTTCGTTGCGAGGAGATGAGTTTTCCAAGAGCGAGAACTCATAAGCCAAGGAGACAGTGGGAGGCAAATCGAGCTTGAAGAGATTCAAGAGTCGATTGATGAAGGAACCTCTACCGCTGGCACTCAACCCAAGGAGGAAACTCCGGTTGAACCGATTGACGAGTCCTTACCTCTTAGACGTTCCGAAAGAGTTAGAGTTCAACCCCAGTTTTATGGTTTTCATATTACTACCGAAGGGAACACGTATATTAGTGATGGTACACTAATAAATCTAGATGAACCTAATAGTTATAAGGAAGCCATGGCAGGCCCGAAGTCTGCAAAATGGAAAGAGGCAATGGATAGCGAGATCCAATCCATGTATGAAAACCAAGTTTGGAATAATATGCCTGGACGTAAGACCGTTGGGTGCAAATGGATCTTCAAGAATAAGACTGACGTGGATGGAAATTTACACACATATAAGGCGCGATTGGTTGCGAAGGGCTTTACTCAAACTCCCAGAGTTGACTATGATGAAACCTTCTCACCAGTTGCGAAGATACAGTCTATTAGAGTGATGCTAGCAATTGCCGCATTTCATGATTATGAGATTTGGCAAATGGATGTCAAGACCGCTTTCCTTAATGGGAAGTTGGCTGAGGATGTTTACATGGCTCAGCCAGAGGGTTTTGTTGATCCGAAGCATCCAAATAGAGTGTGTAAGCTTGAGAAGTCCATTTATGGACTTAAGCAAGCATCTCGCAGATGGAATCTTTGCTTCGATGAGAAAGTCAAAGAGTTTGGATTTGTACGAAGCGAAGATGAATCATGTGTATATGTCAAAGCCAGTGGGAGTATAGTAAGCTTCCTCGTTCTTTATGTCGATGACATACTACTCATAGGAAACGACGTCTCGACACTACATGAGGTTAAGTCCTGGCTCGGGAAGTGCTTCGCTATGAAGGACCTCGGAGAGGCTTCCTATATTCTGGGAATAAGGATAGTGATAGAACGAAGTAAGAGACTAATAGGACTTAGTCAGAACACTTACTTAGATAAAGTACTAAAACGTTTTAGTATTGAAAATTCGAAGAAGGGAGAATTACCGATACAAAGTAATGCCAAGTTGAGTAAGACTCAAAGTCCGAGTACCGAAGCCGAAATAGCATAAATGAGCTGAGTACCATACGCTTCCGCAGTTGGCTCAATCATGTATGCTATGACTTGTACTTGCCCTGATGTAGCCTTTGCTTTGAGCATGGTTAGTAGATATCAAGGGAACCCTGGCAGAGCCCATTGGATTGAAATCAAGAATATCCTTAAGTATCTTCGGAGGACCAAGGAATGGTTTTTAGTCCTCGGAGGGAGTGATGACTTGAAGGTGCGAGGGTATAGTGACGCCAGTTTTCAGACCGACAGGGACAACTACCGTTCGCAGTCGGGATGGGTCTTTACCCTGAATGGAGGAGCAGTAACTTGGAAAAGTTCCAAGCAGAAAACTGTAGCTGATTCAACGTACGAATCAGAGTACATTGCAACGAGCGAAGCGTCGAAGGAGGCAATATGGTTGAAAAACTTCATCGGTGATCTTGGAGTTGTACCTGCCATAAAGGAGCCTATGGAAATTTTCTGTGACAATGAAGGAGCGGTTGCCTTGACCAAGGAACCGAGAGATCATGGTAGATCTCGACATATCGACAGAAAATATCACTTTATTAGACATCGAGTAGAAGAAGGACAACTCGTGGTTAAGAGGATATCATCAGAAGATAACCCAGCAAATCTGCTTATTGGGCTGAAGGATGATATTAGTATAGATTAGATAGTATTAGAAACGTGTAATAGATAAATGTAATTAACATTTGATGATTAAATAAAGAAGTATTATTTATGAGTAATGTTACTGTCTTGTGTTAATTGTTTAGCTATTGTTTCACTTTGCATGTTTTGACTTCCAGAATAATTGAGTTTATTAAGAATAATCGAATTATTCAAATTGTCCACAACCGTTCATATGTTGGAAGTAGGTATGAATGAAGATTGTCATGAATTGGTGTGTAGATTGTCTAAATGGTATTAGACATAGCAAAAGTTTGCTGCAACGTTCATGAGTGCATATGAACTAGTTTTGAGCATTGGAACAAACCCGCGCTTGCTGGAATCACCTTATGGAATGTGATAAAAAGGGTGATCGCAAGACGATAATATCATATGGTCTTAAAACCTAGATATATGGTTTGTTATTTGTTAATTGGTTGTACATTGATAATGCGAAACCGCATCAGTAACTTGATGTTATAAAACACATTGTTGTGTATAGTTGATTAATGAATAAGTAAATGCATATAAGTCGAAGTTTATCTGTTACTTTTATCCTAATAGGGTAAAAGCGATATCTCGGCCGCTCGATGATTTGATTTGACTTATGTGTCAGGCCCGGTCAAAACTAAATTGATGTGTTCGATTAAGTTCTATGACGAATAAATCTGAGATCGAGAAACCAACTGCTGGACAATTGGTTCCAAAAGAATTGTCCGCATGATATCTAAACAGAGGACTGTACGATCCCTTATCTAAAGGACATGACTGATAAGATCAGAGTTTGACAACATCTTTGAGAGCCACGATTGCTAAT
Source organism: Lactuca sativa (assembly GCF_002870075.4). Classification (NCBI taxonomy): domain Eukaryota; kingdom Viridiplantae; phylum Streptophyta; class Magnoliopsida; order Asterales; family Asteraceae; genus Lactuca; species Lactuca sativa. The sequence goes on from NC_056623.2 coordinate 33,426,003, forward strand.
CGGATTATACTTGTGTATATAGTTACTAGACTTATCCAAGTGGGAGACTGTTGGAATAGTGTCTAAGGCTGCAACTATATTAGGAAAGTATTTGACCTGATTGTGCATGGTCCTTTTGGGTTGCCTTCACCATAGCAACTTGACAGGATGATTTATAATGAGAGAAGAAATATTATTAATATATTATGAGAATAATATAAGGAATAATAATATTGTTATTTGATTAATATAAGTCATAAATTAATTAGGAATTAATTTGGTGACTTAAAGAGATTAATTAAATAAGAGGGCATAAACTGTCAATTGTATGATAGTTGTACTTTGGGCTATAATCCCTTATGGATAAGGGGTGGACGGTTTTAGGGCTTTGGATAGACCTAGAATTCGTCCAAGGCTTATCATTAGGGAGATTGGATTGCTTAGGGCCTAAGTTATCCCATTAGGGTTTAAGAGTGAAACCCTAGGAGCCTCACTAGTATAAATAGACCCATGAGGTGAAGGAAATCGACACTCTTGCTTTTGAAGAAACCCTGGCCGACTTCCTCCCCTCTCCTCTCTCTCTCTCTCTCTGATCATCCTCTTGCTAAGTTGGTGTTTGTAAGCCATTAGAGGAGTGACAATTGTGACTCTAAGCTCCAAGGACAAGAAGATTCAAGCAAGCAACTCAAGGTATTCCTTTAGATCTGTTTTTTCTTATGTTATTACCTAGATCTATTGTTCAAAAGTCTTGGATACAATGCATGTTCAATTAGAGAAACCTAGATCCAAGCATTAGGGTTTGTATGTTCACATAGGAATGTTCTTATGGCTCAAACCCATCAGGTTATTACTCATTTTTGTACTTGCTGTTTTATTTTCCAATTATTTCTTCAATTAAGAAAAGGAGAGAGAACTAAAATAATAGACTAATCGTTCTAGGTATTCTTTCTCTTACCCCATTCGGAAGGATCTCATCTCATAATTATCCATGACTGTTTATGTCTCTAGCATGACCACTTGATGAAATGTGGAGGGAAGTGGGGTAAATGGCCGATACTATTGGAAGAATTCCTCTTTGGATAATAGGTACTGTAGCTGATATTCTTGTGAACAGTTTAGTAGGTGTTTTCTTTTATGGTTCATATTCCGGATTGGGTTCATCCCTGTAGTAATCGGATGAATTGAGTTGTAGACATGAAAGCGTAAGAACTCAACGGATTCCCTTCTTTGTTTGTCTGATTTGAGGGAGAAGGTCCCGTTGAGTTCTTAATAATTAGAATATTTTTTTTATAAGTTCATTGAAGAAGTTCTATTTACTCAACAGATTTTCCCCTCCTCTTTTGTTTGTCCACCACTTTTTATTTATAGCATACATAATTATTATAAGATAAGAATAAATAAAATACGTAATAACTATAAAAAAAACGTTCTGATACGTCTGTAAAAAATAGAAACTAACACTAGGAATGTTTGATGAACAGTATCAAGAATCATTATTATTTCGACACAAGAAAAGGATTTTTCACACCCCTTTCTTGTGTCGAAGACTAGGAAGACGAATAACCCCTCCCAGAAATATTTGTTCCCTTCAATTATCCGATAATTAAATCATCATTATCACTCTGAAACGTTTACATGCTAGTTCTAATACCGTCGTCATACGCTTAAAATCCTAAACACGCAAGGTTTCCAGATCCGGTCTGCAACAAACCATAGATCCGAACAAATAATATCATATATGGCAACATATAACATTTAGCACATAAAAGCATTTTATGCAACTTTCCTAAAATAAACTAGTGCTCGTGTCTATAATATAACAGACACACATCTCACAATCTCCACTTAGCATTCTAAGTTTAAGTCTAGAAATCCTACAAATTCCTAATTCGCTTAAACAAATGCTCTGATACCAACTGTGACATCCCCAAAATCACGGCCAAAAAAGACCGATTTCATTTATGCTTTTAAAATAATTTCAGAGTAAATCCTTTTGATTTAAAAGAGTTGCGGAATTTGTTCCCAAAACAAAATATGATAAAATAAAGTTTATCAAAGCATTTCATCAAGAGATGCATTTTCATTATATAACAATATTCAAGATGTCATGTTCCGATAAACAGACCAAAAGCATAAACAACAAAAGATAGACTATACAACAGTTACATATAACAACTGGTCTAATATCACAAGATCTTGATAAGTCATCCAACTTATGCTCCCGCGCCACTACCTGTAATACAAAAAAACTGCGTGGGTCAGGCTTGGGAGCCTGGTGAGCATATAGGGTTTTCAACCCACAATAAATAATTATATTTAGTATCACCAACCAATAATAACCCGATTACCCATTCCCGTTATCCTCACTTTACGTGCCTAAAACAACATCTATCTCAAGGGACCTAGTCTAGGAATTTATCGGAATGGACTTTACCGCGAGGGGTTTCCTCAACAATAAAAGTCTTAAGGCAACCATGAGGGGGGTAGAGTACACCAGTGAACATATCGTTCACAACACCTACAGGTTATGAACCTGCTAGCGTTCCACAAGACTGTCTAGAAAGAGTCTGTGGTCGTTATCCATACTCCGCTGAATAACTAGATCAACAACAACAAAATCGATGCCTCTCATCTGTTTATCACACATCAACTATCTACCCATGTTCTACCCAACATATTAGTAGATAAAAATATATATTTTTATATATAGTTTAAAACCTGTATATCATTCTCATTCAATACATATTCCAAACAACAGATGAGACACATACACATAACACGTATTTCATAGAGAATAAATCATATCTATGAGATAGAAGAAAGTGAATATACATTCACACATACAACAACAAAATATACTCATAACATGTATTTTGTATAAAATACTTCATAATTATGCGTTAGAAAAAAGTAACTACACACTCACCTGATCAAAAGATGATCGGACAGTACTACGACTTGTAGAAGTAGTATTCTTCGGTAGATCTTGAAGATATTCACAAAAATTGGCTTCTCGCGAGCAGAGCTTCGACTCGGGAATTTCACTTCTCGGGATCTTTGGGGCTTAGGGACTTGCTTTGGGGCTCGGGATTGATACTGGGGCTTCGGGATATTTATTGCACGAAAAACAATGCAAAAACGAGAGAGAAAGAAGAGAAAAGGAGAAAAGAACTCGGCAGCCTCGACGTCCTTTTATAGAGGGCTGGAACCTTTGATTACGCTAGGCGTAATCCTAGGTACGTTGGGCGTAACCCGGATAAGCCCAGGGACTCCCCCCTTTGGATAATATCTGAATTTATATTTAAATTTAATATTTTAATTATTTAATAAACTTCAAAAATCCATATCTTTCTCATACAAACTCCGTTTTCGACGTTCTTTATATCCACATGTAGGTGAGACTACGCTCTACAACTTTCGTTTAGACTCTGTCGGCTAATTTTGAATTTATTTTTAGTATTTATTTTTAGTAGGTCGGGACAGTAAAACTCCGCTATAAATTCATAACCTCTTCATCTGACGTCCGTTTTCGTCTGTCTTTTCACCAACGCACTACTATCAACGAGATCTTCGATTCTCGTTTAGATTGTTTCGACCAACAATCACTTGATCTCGAATTCGAGTTTCGGGCTCATACTGCTAAGCTGAAACTTAGAAAAATCATAACTTCCTCATACGAAGTCAGATTTGGGCATTCTTTTTATGCACGCTCTCGGTTTAATGAACTCTACGACTTTCGTTTAGATCGCTAAGGTTAAATATCGCTCCATCTTAAATTCACTTTTTACGTCATTTAGCGTCATGCCGGTTCTGTCGCGAAACTTCGACAGATCATAACTTCTTCGTTATAATTCGGATTCCGGCATTCTTTATATATTCGGAAACCACATTTCAACTACTACAACATTATCCATAGATATCAGCTTTATCTAACATTTCATTTTGACGCTTATTTTCATACTTAATTCAATTAAGTCACACAACTAAGCACATAACACATAATACTCAAATAATACACTTCTATTATTTCAAAACTGGTTACAAAGGTTAACCTAGACTATTATATCATCGTTAATGACAAGCCTAGAAACACAGACGTTACAGATTACATGGTAAATCCATATATGATTATCCAATATGTCTATTCACAAATGATTATTCATACATGATTATGGTGACGTAGTGATGGAGGTGGCAGTGGTGGAGGGGATGGATGTGGTGGTGGTAGTAGTGACAAAAGCAATATGGCTTATTATGAAATATGAAATGATACAAATGAAAAAGTGAAACATAAAACCAAACTAAATTAAGACAACTAAAACCTGCTAAGTTGGTCATCCAAAGGTATAGTATTGGTCCAATCATATTTATGGCACAATGTCTAGTACCGGTCCAGACATATTTATAGCATAAGACAAAAGAAAAAAAAAGAGGTCCTTTAAATTATAAAAACTTATTGTCAAATTACTAAAGATCATGTAGAAAATAGCAACTGGAAAAGAAAAATAATACAAATATTTGAGGATATTAAGTTGTAACACAATAAACTTCATAAAAACATAAGACAATTATAAGAAGTTCACAAATAAACCATAAAACATAAAACAATTATTAAAAGTTCACAAATCATTAGCAATTTCCATATGAAAATATGTCATATGACACTCGCACCTACAAATCAGCTCTACTAATAAATGACAATTTCCATATGAAAATTTGTCCTATGACACTTGCAACTACAAATCAATTCTACTAATAAATATTCACAATTAAAGACTCCAAAAATCCAATTTTCAAAATCCAAACTTATCCTTTATCGCAAATTCATAATCAAAGATATCAAAGAACAGCTTAACAAATTATAAATAATAATGGCAATAGTTTATGCAAAAATTTTAAGTTATTAAACCATATAAAGTATTGAATAATTAAAGTCTTGAGTAAGAAGAAATTAAATGAGAAACTTACATATACATACAATGAAATTTCAATTCCAAATCCGAGAAATTGAGAAACAACGATGGTAGTTCATGATCGCGATGGAGTGATGTACTAATATTGTAATGTTTTAGAGTCGTGAATAATAATCATGGATTCAAGAAACTAAATACAAAACACTAATTGGGAGAAAGGTGTTGGTGCCACATGATACCTATTTTGGTCCTTATCTGAGAGGCGTATCGTGTTGAGTAAGAGTACTAGATTCGATGAGAAGTTGGTGTTCCACCGGAATAGTTCTTTGGTTATGGTGGACAGGTCGTTGGTTCGATTTGTGGCTTATGTGTTGAGCTGAATGGTTAGGGTCGACTACAAAGGAAAATTCTCACTCGTAGTACTACATGATAAGTTTCTTCATGGTGATCTCATTGAAGGAAAATCAAGGGCTCAACTGGTGGTGGTGGGGGGGGGGGTTATCGGATGGCGGATCACATGCGTCGTTATTGTGGGTCCAAGTACGCGGACTTTCATGGTAAAGAGGGCTTCCACATTATTGGACATGACCTTTCATTATAAATACTACAAGAGACCACGCTTGTTGCATTGTGGATGATGTGAACGATTGTCACACCCCCGAACCAGACGACGGAAACGTCTGGGGGCTCGTGTGACTATAAATTGTAATATCATCACAATGAATATACATGAAACATAACACAATCGTCACCAACAATACATATTACAACTGACATTGTTCACATCAAGTACATTGTTTTACGTTACATAATTCGAAAACATAAATTGTACGATAATTGACATGTGCATAAAAGAAATCCAAAATACTCTTGACGGTTCTTCAACTTAGCGATTACATGAGAATACAAGTTATTTTGAAAACGGTCCACATATATAATGTTGGTGAGTTCATAAACATGTTTGATTGAAAAACTTTGTAACCCAGAAAATCTGATATTTTCTGTAAAATTCTCTGAAAAGATGTAATGATTAAGTATAATTGTATGTGTGGTTTTCATTGTAAAATCACGTATAAGTGAAAGATCCAAATTCCTTGTATTATATATGTTATGAGAAAAGGTAATGATTAATAATGTTTCCCCCAGAAAAATCTTATATTTTCTGATTTATAAAAGTGTTATAGTTCTTGCATCATCGTATAAGTTGTTTTGTATCGACACGATCGAAGGGTTTATTCTCCGAAATGTTAAGATGGTATTGAATCTCTATGTGAGCCGTTATAACCGTGCATGATAATGACTAAAATGTCTGTCTTGACATTTTTTCCAAACGCCGGTCTTTTATCAAGGTTTTGTCGCCCTAGACTGGCCTAGTCTAGTTGTAGCGAACAACTAAGGTTTGGGGGGTCACCCCGTATAGATCTATACACAAACTCTCGCTCGCCCTCCAAGAGACTCTGATTATAACTACAGGCTACGACCATACACTCGGTGATGTCAACCGACAAGTCCCACTAGATACCAAATATTTCCACATGAATATGTAGAACGTTATATGTATTTAGTTTACAAACACTAGTTGATATATGGATGTGAAATGACAAAGCCCAACAAAACATGAAAAAGGACAATTGTGGCCCATTAGACGTGTAAATTGTTTCAAGGCTTGTTAGGTATACAGAAGGACAATTAAGGCCCATTAAACATATAATGAATAGTTCATGCCCAATTATCATGTAAACGGGCCACTAAGGCCCAATAAACATATAAAGGATAATTTAGGCCCGTTAAACATGTAATTGGGTCACTAAGGCACAATAAACACGAAATGAATATATTGGGCCCATTATTCATGCAAACGGATCACGAAGGCCCAATAAGCATGTATAGTAAGTATTAGGCTCAATATTCGTACCCTTATTGTATTTTGTTTGTTTGTTATAGTATGGTTCATTTAGTTATAAAATTTATTCATAATGTTATGAAAGTCTAGTATATTGTTATAATGTTATTTTCTAGTGTGATACGCCAAAATTCTGTAATTTGAACTTGCTTTTAATAAAATTACACTTTAGGTCCCTTAAGAACTAAATTAACATTTAGAGGCTTGTTTTTACATAAAATGACATTTTTGGTCCATTTTAATTAAAAATAACATTTTAGTCCATAAATTTGTAAAAATTTGTATTTTCGCCTCAAATGTTTAGTAATTTACGGATTTGGCCCAAAATACATATTTTGACATTTTCGACCCATTTTTGCAGAAAATTACATTTTTAGCCTCTTATTTGCATAAAATGATATTTTTCAGCCTAATTTTTATAAAATTAACATTTTTGGCCCAAATCTTGGGATAAGTGTCATTTTCAACCCCTAATCTCGTTTATTCTCATTTTTGGCTCAAGTTTTGATTAAATAACATTTCAATCCCCAAAGATTGATATTTTTGAAATTTTGGGCCTAATAAGCCGTGAGGCCTACATTAAGGCCCAAAATGCCAAATTTTACAATTTTGACCCTTAGGAAAATATGGTTGTTATAAAAGCTCATTTTTATGCTAATAATACCCTTTTAGCCCTTATAAAACCGTAGGTGTCACTCTTGACCCCAAACTTTTGTGTATTTGCCAAAAATGATCCTTATACAAGATTTTGTTTTGTTTTTCACAACTTAGGCATTTACAACACTTTTAACTTGTAGTATGATGTCTAAAGTGTTTTTGTTTATGAATCTCACTTATTTTTGTTAGAGTTTTATAGATTCATCGAGTTTATCACACAAACACAACAAAAGCTAAGAAAATCACACATAACATGCATAAATGTATAGATCTACACATAAATACTTGTATTCTCCCCCAAAAACATGTAAAAACCGAAAACAAGGGGGTATGAACTCACCTTGCTTAGTTGTTCACTGTTTGAAGAAGAAGTGGAAGAATATTTTTTATCCTAGCAAGCTTTCTTGAGTGGATTTCGAACTTAAGAAGTTCTAGGAAGCAAAATCACAAAATAGATGTGGACAAGGAGTGATTTAGCTAAAGAATGAAATAATCCCACTTAAGTATACAAAATATTACCAAGGATTGATGATATTAGTGAAGAATCTTATTGGAACACATGCAAATTCTCGCAAATCTTGATGGAAAGATGAGTGTTCTTGAGAAATTTTAGAGTGTTTGAAAGTGAAGTTTGTGTGTGTGTGTTTGATGTTCACGACCGAGAGATAAAGAGAGAGAGAGAGATATAGAGAGGGTGAGGGGAGTTTGCATGGAAACATGAGAAATACCTAGATGCATGTTGTGTATAATGCCTTAATATCCTCATATATATATATATATATATATATATATATATATATATATATATATATATATATATATATATATATATATATATAGGAGTAGGATCAAATGAGAACACCAAAATGGTTGAGAACGCGAGAACAAAGTATATTTATTTGTGATTCCATGTATTCATTTGTGGAGAAATGATAGATTTTTACGCATTTAATTTCAATTGAAGAGAAAAATCATATTCATGTTGATTGTGTGTAAAAATTTATCATTTCTCCACAAATGAATACATGAAATCACAAATGAATATACCTGTTCTCACGTTCTCAACTTTTTAGGTGTTCTCATTTGATCTTTTCCCTATATATATATATATACACACACACACACACACACACACACACGCACATGGGCCGAGAAGGGAAAGAATGGAGGGGCTTTGGCCTTTTCTTGATTTGGTTCGAGTTTATGAGGCCCATAGAAAGAGGCTTTCGGCCCATTGGGCCTTTAGGTGTGTTCACGGCCCAATGAAAGTCCCTTATGTAGTTTTATGGCTCTTTAGGGTGATTGGAGTTGTTATGGCCCAATAAGGCCCATTAAAGGTAAACTAACCCATTTTAGGCCCATTATGACCCAAAACGTTAAGTTTTATGAATGTGGGTCCAATTAGAGCCCATTTAAGGGTTCTAAGCCCAAGATAGTTAGATTGGATGCTTATTGGTCCATTAGGCACAATAAGCAAACCCTAGTCCATAATAAGCTTAAACATGGATTTTTAGGGTTTTCAACTCATTATTGACTATTTGGATACTTTGTATAGAGTTTTGAACTTCACTTGTGAATTTTGATTAAGTTTGTTGTCATAGAATGAACATAGTGCATGGTATCAAGTTAGGGTTACAAGTAGTATCATAGATGATGTTTACATGATCACAAAATTTACTGGCTAAAAATGCTAGTTGTGACAACGATCGTGACTGCCATGCCACCTGGCCACGAAGAGGCTTCATTACAATCATACCCTAAGGCATAAGGGTTTAAATAATGAAAACCTTGACTCGCTTCATTTTGGATTTGGCTTTGAACTTTGTAAAATTGTTTTTTTTTTTTTTCATTTTTTGTCTGTGCATTTGTAGCGTATATCTATCTTGACTCACCTCATTATGGTTATTGGATCCCTATCGTATTTTCATGAGAGATGAATAGTTAAATTAATATTTGGTGACAATTATACAAAGCAAAGTCACTCAAGAGGATGGTTATTTGAAGTAATTTAAGAACTTTAATCTTTTATACATTTAAAGTTATTATTCACCTACCAATTACTTAAGTGAGAAATAATGGTAAAATGACAATTTCTTCATTTTTTGTCTATATAAAAACTCAAAAATCCTTTTTTATACAATACTTACTCCGAATAAACATTATTTATCCATTAGTAACTTCACCCTTAAATTCTAAGGATCTATGGTTGGACAATGGAATGATGGAGGAATGTAATGGAATGAGTGATCACATTCCATGATCATCATTGGTTGATATGTAGGAGTGAAATGAGTTCTCATATATATTTTTTATATACATGTAATATAATATATAATTTAAGCATTTTGTGAATTATATGAATTGATTAGCCTAATTTAAGCATATTGTTAGTTGCGAGACTTTCTTATTTACCAATCTTCTAAAAAATTGGAGAAACAAGTTCCAAGAGAAGCAAGATTCTATGGAGGTCTAATAAGTTCTGCTTCGGTTGTCTTTGATTTTCTTTAATATAGCATCTCACTTCAATTTTTCCTTATTTTAACATTGTACTTTGAAACATCTATCTATTTAATGGAGCATCCCACTTGAATCACAATTACGACCCATGAAGAACTATTGTTATGAATGTAATAGTTTTATTATCAATGTGTTTCGGCAAAGCAAAGTTATGAAAATCTATTTCACTTACTTTCTTGGTTTTGCAAGGACTATTCTACAAATTATAGTTTTTGAAAAAAAAAGTTTTAACAACATACTATTTTGTCTCACTTTTATAAACCTTTCAAAGTATAATGCTTTAATTGGAAAAGGGTAAAACTACAATCCTGCCTAAAAAAAGAAAAGACCCGAAGCAAAGCTCAAACTTTTTTACTACTTGTACAATATAAGCAATCCGTTTTTCAAAATGCATCTATCATTTTATTATAAGATATACAAAAGACGCTCACAGTATTATAAAGCCTCCCAATTTCATATTTTTGTGATTAGCCTTTGTTGGAACTAAAACAAAACCACAATATGGCTTATGGTATTTCATAATCCATTTGATATAGTTATTCCCAAATTCACTCGAAAAAGAAATTGTATAAAATATTAAGTGGCCATGCTTCGTACAAGTTTCATCGTCTTGGGCCGTTGTAAACGGAACTATCGTCTTTTTTTTTTTTTTTTTTTTTTCTTTTTTTTTTTTTTTTTTTTTGTTTGTGTGTGTTATATTTATAATGACGGTGTGGTGTATAATAATTTTAATCTACTTATTTATTAACATATTAAATTAAACTTATTTTATTATTAATAGGAATAAATGATTAAAATAATATAACATTTCAAAACATCAAAACATAATGGATCAACGTTTGCCAAAAAGATATAATTTTGGTGCATTCTTTATAAACTTTTTCTTTTAATTTTTTTAATATTATCATAGTATAACTTTATAATTATATTTAACACATGTACAACATCTAAACAAATTTGGACCCAAGATTTGCATCAATCTGACCATCTTCACCATTTTAATTTTATCAACAAATATCCGGTTTGACATATTACATATTTATTGAACATTTATAATATTTATTGATTTGACTAGATGGATAAGATTGGTTACACGTATTTAGATAGAGCATGTTATTTAATTTATAAAAATACATGACATATCACTTATTAAGAAATATGATATGATATAAATGAAAAAGTGAAACATAAAACCAAATAAATTAAAATAGCCAAAAGTTGCTAAGTTGGTCACCCATGGGCCATGGGTATCCATGATGTTATTTGGGTAGTTTTTTTAGTGGAAAAAGTTTAGGAATTTTTTCATATTTTGGCTTCCTAATATATATATATATATATATATATATATATATATATATATATATATATATATATATATATATATATATATATATATATATATATATATATATATATAAAATACTAAGACATCACAAAACTTTTTTTTGAATTTTTTATCAAAAAATTGCAGCATTTTTTATAATTTCGCGGGATTTTTTTTTGTAAAAAAAAAATTTCAAAAATTTTTTCCAGCGATTTTGACCTAAAAGTTGTGATTTTTTGATAAAAAAATTCAAAAAAAGTTTTGTGATCTCTAAGTATTTTTTATGCATTTTAATGATTTTTAGGGTTTTTTGTTTTCCATAGAACCTAAACCTATATATATATATATATATATATATATATATATATATATATACACACACACACACACACAGAGAGATTCAAATGTTTCATATATCTATTGTGTGCTAGAATGCACCAATAAGAATTTAGTAAAAATTAAATTATTATTTAATCAAATAAAGATAGATTTTAAATGATTTCCATAATTATATGTATATTAAATAATATCAATAATTATAATTCATTTTTTTATGAAAACTAATTAAATTCGTCATTAATATTAGCAATAATATTTCTTTTCAAAATGAATTCGCATTTAGGTTTTCATGTATGTGTTTATATTTTGTTTCTTGACTCACTCACTCAAAATACAACAAAATTGTCTGGAACATGGAGAACGAGAGTGTATTGTAGTAGAATAAAAGTTTAATCTAGAAGAATGAGAGTATATTCTAACAGAATGAGAGTGTATTCTAGTAGAATACACTCTCGCTCTTCATATTCCATGCAATTTTGTTGTATTTTAAGTGAGTGAGTTCATAAACAAAACACGAACCCATACATGAAAACCTAGATACGGATTCATTATGAAAAAATGTTATTGTTGTATTAATGATGAATTTTATTAGTTTCCATAAAAAAAGAATTATAATTATGGATATTATTTAATATACATACAATTATAGAAATTATTTAATATCTATCTTTATTTAATTAAATAATTATTTAATTTACTAAATTCTTATTGGTGCAATCTAACACACAATAAATGTAAGAAACACATGAACCTAGCCCTATATATATATATATATATATATATATATATATATATATATATATATATATATATATATATGTGTGTGTGTGTGTGTGTGTATGTTTGTATGTGTAATTAAGTCTAAAAAATCGGCGGTTATTTACAATTAAGTCTCAAAACCAGTATCTGTTTACAATTTTGGGTTTTTATCATAATAAACTGCTTATTTTTTGTTTTTACCCTGGTAAATGGTCACCAACTGAATATGAGTGTTTTTTCACAAATATAATTAAAATTTAAGTTAGTCTAATACAAAGTATGCACTTAGTTAGTTCAATACAAAAAATTATATAATAGTTAGTCCAAACCTTTAAAATTTTGATCATTGATGTATATACCATCAATCATATTTATGAAAAAACACTTATATGTGGTTAGCGACCGGTTTAATACGGTAAAAATTCATAAATTAACACTTACTATGTAAAAAAAAAATGTAAACAGTTGCCAATTTTTTGGACTTAATTGTAAACGATTGTTGGTTTTTTTTGGCTTTCTTATGAAAAACAAAAATACAAAGACTTAAATGTCACAGCTGGGAAAATTTTAGACCCAACATGGTCTAAACCCTAACCAAGTACAAGTAAAACCACATTTGCAATCGTTGTTGCATTGTATCCTCTATTGCCTTAAGGGCATATTTATAAGCTAATAACTAAGTATAGTTTGAAACATAAGTTGATTTATTTTAGTATAAATTAATATAAGTTTAAAAGTTAAAGTCTAAGCTACAAATAAATCCATTACATAGAGGTTTTCAGCCCTAGGATTCTAGAACCTTGAGTTTTCGGCCTAAGAATTTAAGATCAAGTAGTTTTCGGCCCAAAAGCATCTAGAACATATTGATTTCAGTTTTGGAATCTATTTCACAAGTTGTTTTTGGTTGTAGCTTCAAGAATCATGGGGTTTTCGGTTTGTTAGAACCGAAATCACCCTTAGATAGGCCGAAATATACCCTATAATATCCAGATATTTACTTCTTAAGGCGGTGTTACTTATTCCAAGAAGATAAAGTACATATCCCAACGTAAACATCATAATCCCATGTATATGTCAACCGAAAACACCCTTATCATTTCTAATTCTTCACTCTTAAGTTACATATAATTGCTCTTAAAACTCATAAGTAAATCCTTTGAATCTTTAAACCTTTAAAGCAGTTACCCAGAATATCTTTATACCTTCAAAGTATCCCAAGAACACTTCACATCTTCATCCTTAATTTCCCAGGAACCTTTTCACTCTTTGTAAGTATTAAACCCAATCTAGTGTGATTTAACACTTTAATTCATTAGCTTATCTAATTTATATACAATCTTGTGTGTATAATATTATTAGGACACAATTATTTACACATATTCTATCCCGAGGAATCATCGCAACCAAATTGTATCCAACTAAAAACACGCACATAAGGTGAGTTCATACCCCTACGTTTTCATAATTTTTAATTGTTTTACGGTAAGAAACCTTGTGTTAAAAAATATAATTTGTTTATTTATTTTCTTACTGTAATATACCGTTAAACGTGAAATTTACTAAATTTGCAAAATATTGTTACTATTGAATTTACAAACAGTTTATAAAAAACATGTTGAGATGCAACGATTTTCACACCAACACGGAAAAACAAACTTATAAACTATAATAGATATAATTTATAGAAAAAATGAACTATTTTACAAAGTACATGATTATAACACGAAAAAAAAAACTTATAAACTATAATAGGTATAGTTTATGGAACAAATGATCTATGTTACAAAGTACATGTTAACATATAAACAAAAAAAAGGTTTTCAGCTATTACTCGTAAAAATATTGAAGCAATTTGTGAAACGTCTTCATGTACTTATCTAAGTACGGGTAAAAGTCTTGATTTATAACCAGAGTCTCTTGTAGGAAGAACGATATATTTGTGTATAGATCTATTTGAGACTGACAATCCTACATCCCGACTCTTAGCTACAGTCAGGTCGGCAGGCCTAGGATGACAAATGTCTGTAACGTTCTGACGCCTGAAACACATCGTAATTAGGCTAAATGGGTTATTATGGTTATAAAAACTCACAAAGAGAAAACAACGACATATTTACGAATAATATATTATCAAATAATATTAATTAATTATTAACCTTACATTTGGATTTCAGAGCAAATATACTTTCAAGGGTTTTATTTAAATATAAAACGATATTACATTATTTTGCTAGTACATAAGTTCTAGATTTACATGTAGTTACATGAAAAGCAAAACTTTATACTATTTACTGATATGGTACAAAGAGAAGTTTAGAATAACATATATAAACTATTCTTATTACTAAATTCTATGATCACTTAATGTATACGATAAGATTATATATAATGAAGATCCAATAGGCAGTGAAATGTGTAATTTCCGCATTTATTCCTATTCATTGGTTGGTTGTGGGCTTAGGGTAGATTCACCCAATCGACTGTCCGTTCGATTTTTATTATATATTATTTGCATTCACTAAGTAATCAAAGGAGGTAATAGGACGGGTCATACCAATTACATGTAGGGATGAGCATAGGCAAGTACCCGCCTCATTTGGCGAGAACCGAAACCGGAACCGCTCTAGGCGGTTCTTAAATTTTTGGAACCAGTCCCGGAACCGGCGGTTTCGGTTCCGGGAGCGGGTAACCCGATTACATTAACTTTTTTAACTTTTGTCAATAAAACTGCAACTTAGTTCGATCCAAATCGAATCAATTCAGACCAAAAAGGGACATAATCAGACCAATATATTCTAAACCAGTCTAAGTAACACACACATATTTATATGAAATACCAATATATATATATATATATATATATATATATATATATATATATATATATATATATATATATATATATATAAACCGGTTTCGACAGGTACCCAGCAGGTAGCGGTTCCGAAAAAATGAGAATTGGAACCGGAACCGCCTAAGGCGGTTCCATAACTTTAGGAACCGAAACCGGAACCGCTTAAGGCAGTTCCAGTTCCAGAACCGGCAGTTCCGATGTGGTTCCAGTTCCAAAAACGGGTACCCGGTTCCGATGCTCATCCCTAATTACATGAATCAGAACCTTGAATCACAGATAATAAACATAAAGAAATTTATTCTTTTTGATTTCAAAGTACTAAGATTACATTACATTTTACTAAGAGAATATAAGATTTTCTGGAGGAACACACGAACATTTTCAAAGAACAAAGAACATACCTTTTCCAACAAAATACTTATGAACTCACCAACTTTAATGTTGACACTTTTTCAAATTACTTGTATTCTCAGGAAAGTTAGTAGATATGTACCCTCTCAGGAGTTGTGAAGACGTATCATAGTAGTATTACATTTTACCTTTTGCTATACTCCAACTTTCCAAGTCCAAAAGGTCTACAAAACAATCCTAAGTGCTCAAAAGATGTTGGAGTCGTCTCAACTCCAACTAAAAGTGCATTTTATGACATAAGACAAAATCTAGAAATTCAAAGATAAAGATTGAAGCTTTATATTTACACTGGTCTTGAAAAAAAATGCAACCTTGCTAGATCTACACTTAAACCTTCCTTACAGACACACAAGAAATCCTTTGATCTTCAAGCTTCACTCCAACCCAAGAACAAATGAGCTCACAAATGGAAGCCAAGCTAAAAAACAAGAGGGAGGAAGTTAGGGTTTCTTAAAATCGCTTAGTGGGTGATGGATGCTGATAATGATCTAACCCTAAGGGTTGATGACCTTTAAATACTCTCAAAACCGTAAAAGAATCATACAACCCATGGGCGAGGCACGCTGCACCCAATAAGAAGAGCCTCCCCCTCCCCTCTGCGATTAAATCCAGATCTAAGTTTTTAGATTTTAGCGAATTGAATGGAACAAAATCAGAATAAATTACATACCTGGTATTATAAATGTTACACAAATTGAAATGAAAAATTGCAATATAGTTAATAAAAAACAAAGCATGTTTAACTCGTTAAGTGGAAATTAAGTTTTACTCTAGATCATTTGAGTTTTGATTAACATTATTTTCTAGTAAAATTTGCCTCTGATATAAATTTTGCCTCCTCCTGATAAGGTGTTACAGAAGTTCACATAACCATTATTATCCATTTACCAGACTAAAAAGATTTTTAATAAAAAATATTACAATGTACAAGTTAATCTTAAAATTTATTTTATTACTTTAAAAAAGATGTCATATGTAGACTAAAATATTGTCTACTACACATAATACGTCTTATATTATAGACCGCACCTCGAAGTGAAAAATCGTCGATATTTAGCTTCAAAAAGTCATAACACCAGCCAATAAAAAGCTACCTACCAAAGGGCATAACCGGTACATGAAAAAGATATGATCCGTAATCCAACGGCCCGTCACGTAGCAAATTCAAGACACCTCCGTGACGATAGCAAACTATATGACCTTTATTTTCGTTTTGCACTAGATGACGCTCTATCGAACCCAATGGAGTAGCGTGTCCAAACAACATCGTGAAGAAGATATTGTCTTTCTTCCTATATAAACTCACCGCCTGCTATCATCCACATCTCTTCATTCAGCCGGACCTTTCGCTGAGGTCCCTTTAAAGAATCTTGTAGGTTCCAAAACCAATTTGTTCTTCTGTTCATCTTAACTCGACTCCTGTGATTCAGGTTTGCTTTTGACCTAATTTTGTTTATGTATGCATGTGTGCTGTATATGCTCAGTGATTTGTTAGGGTTTCGTTTTTCGTGTAGCGTAATTACGTCTTCCTGTTGTTTCTGTGAGGATATCTGTGTGAATTTGCTAATGCCTATGGAATTCCGGTGCCCAATCCGGAGTTTTAGTGTAATAATTATATGGATAAGATAAGAAATTTTTTGGACGGATGGCGGATTTAACCGTTAAAATGAAATTTCTTACCTTTTCTTTGTCTGAATCGTAGCCGATGAGTATTTTGTGTGGTGAGGGAAGCCTTAGAAAGGTTTTCCGCTTCAAAATTGAATATATTCTGGGAGCTTTTTATACGGTGATTCTGAACATTTGTGAAACGAGTTAAACTTTGAATTAATAGTTGTTTGGGAACCTTTTTGATATTTGAACATTTTTCTTACTTGTTTTCTTACGTTCTTATGTTTATCTGAATTTGGCGCTTAATCAGTTGGAAATAGAAATTTGTAGCTATCTCATGTTACGTGTGGAGTCAACATATATGGTTAGAAAGTAACAGATGTATATTTTACCAATTGAAGTGTAATCAATATTGAAAATCTATCATACGCAGGTGATTTGATTATAATCATGGCGGGGGCTCTGGTTCAATCCACCAGCTTTCCTTCAACGGTTGCTGGAGATCGTAAGGTCCGTTCGAAGAGATCTGGTAATACAAAAGGAGAAATCAAGATGATGTATAGCGTACAAACTCCTCACATGAGTGTAAGGTCTTTCTCTGGTTTGAGAGGAACCAATGCTTTAGACAACTTGGTAAAAAGGGGTCAAGATTTCCATTCAAAGGTTGCAGCTGCCACCTCTGTTCGGAAAGCAAAGCCTTCTCGAATTGTGCCAAAAGCCATGTTTGAGCGCTTCACTGAGAAAGCTATCAAAGTTATTATGCTTGCACAAGAGGAGGCTAGACGACTTGGTCACAACTTTGTGGGAACTGAGCAGATCTTATTAGGTCTTATTGGTGAGGGCACTGGTATTGCTGCAAAGGTGTTGAAATCAATGGGGATTAATTTGAAAGATGCTCGTGTTGAGGTAGAGAAGATTATCGGTAGAGGAAGTGGATTTGTTGCTGTAGAAATCCCATTTACGCCTCGTGCAAAGCGTGTTTTGGAGCTTTCATTGGAGGAGGCGCGTCAACTTGGTAACCCCGCTTTTCCCCCCACTATCCACACTCACACACACACACACACACACACTGTTCTATGTGAAAAAGGGTTGTATTGAATCATAGTTTAATAAAATGTTTCAGGGCATAATTATATTGGATCTGAGCACTTGCTTCTTGGTTTGCTTCGTGAGGGTGAAGGAGTAGCAGCTCGTGTTCTTGAGAATTTAGGTGCAGACCCGAATAACATTCGCACACAGGCAAGTTTTAATTTTTAACATTATCTTCTACACTTGATTTGGTTATTTGCTTTTTGTTTTTATTCCAGAATTTAATCTGTAATTGTTTGAATAGGTTATCAGAATGGTTGGTGAGAGTGCAGAAGCTGTGGGTGCTGGAGTTGGTGGTGGGAGCTCCAACAACAAGATGCCGACACTTGAGGAATATGGCACCAACTTGACAAAACTAGCAGAGGAGGTACATTTTATGCAAGTTATATGAAAACATGAATGGTTCAGTTTTATTTACAATTTCTTTTCTTTAATTATTTAGGGTAAGTTGGATCCTGTTGTGGGAAGACAACCACAAATCGAAAGAGTTACACAGATTTTGGGCAGGCGTACTAAAAACAATCCCTGTCTTATTGGAGAACCTGGTGTTGGGAAAACAGCTATTGCAGAAGGCCTTGCCCAAAGAATTGCAAATGGTGATGTTCCAGAAACAATAGAGGGGAAGAAGGTGGGTGGGAATGAAAATTCATTGTTATTATTATTATTATTGTTAATTTTTTTTATACTTTATGTTTCTTTTATAGGTGATAACTCTAGACATGGGTCTTCTTGTGGCTGGAACAAAGTATCGTGGGGAGTTTGAGGAGAGATTAAAGAAGTTAATGGAGGAAATTAAACAAAGTGATGAAATTATTCTATTTATCGATGAGGTTCATACACTAATTGGAGCTGGAGCAGCAGAGGGGGCTATTGATGCTGCTAACATTTTGAAGCCTGCTCTTGCTAGAGGTGAATTGCAGGTAGGTTGCGATTATTTATTACATAAAAACCGGATACAATTAAAATAAAAAAAATTTCTTTGAGACTTGAGAGGTATATATATGAATATGATGAATAAAATTTGGTACAGTGTATTGGTGCAACAACACTTGATGAATACCGGAAGCATATTGAGAAGGACCCTGCATTGGAGAGACGATTCCAGCCAGTAAAGGTACCAGAGCCAACAGTTGATGAAACAATTCAGATCTTAAAGGGTCTTCGTGAGCGATATGAGATCCACCATAAGCTTCGCTACACCGATGAAGCATTAGTTGCTGCTGCACAGTTATCATATCAGTACATAAGGTACGCAGATTTAAATCAATACTTATTTTCATCTCCTTTTTAACATCATTACTAAGTGTTTTTATTTAAATCATTTTTCCTACAGTGATCGTTTTCTTCCCGATAAAGCAATTGATTTGGTCGATGAAGCCGGGTCTCGTGTTCGTCTACGTCACGCACAAGTAAGTGTTTTTTTTTTTAAACAATTATTTTTATTCTTGCTGTAGTCTTTTGTGGGTGATTCTAATTGATTATCTTGTGGTGCAGCTCCCAGAGGAAGCCCGAGAGCTTGAGAAAGAGCTTAGACAGATAACCAAAGAAAAGAATGAAGCAGTTCGTGGCCAAGATTTTGAGAAGGTACTGTTGTTGTCTTTCGAAAAAGGGCTAAAATTTAAGAAACAACAATGTTCTTTTGTTTCTTCTTATTACAACATTGTACATGGTACTGTTATAAATTCTACCCATTATTTCAATAATGGATAGAATTTTCAAAGTAACATGTTTATTTTGTAAATTTTTAAAAATCAAAGTTTTTTAGGCACATAAATATCCGTATTTCAATAATTCTATGAAACTAGCATACATTTAAAACATTTTCAATGATGTAAATGAATAAATTAGATTAAATAGTTGCTTGCTTCTCAATAAACTGCAAAAGTCGTAATATTAATTTAAAATAATTTTATTTCATCATACTCTTCTAATTGTAAACTAAAAAATAATTATACTCGGTTACCCTTTTATCACACAACAAATTTAACATTTAATTTGATGCAAGGTATAACAAAATATTTAGTTAACAAATGCATGTTCAAAAATATAATGGGATAAAATGCAAGGAATAGTAATGTATTTTTTCAATCTTATATCATAGCATTGCTCTATTTTTCTTATTACATCTTTCTACCTTACAATTATTTCTTCTTTGATCATTATCCTTGGAAAATTATACCTATTTTAGCATTTGGGCAACCTTTTAAAAAAGTTTAAAAGGTAGCAGGTTGTCTATTGCTATAATTAGATAGACCACGCCTCAATAAAAATAATTTAAAAATACAATGCTATAATAACTTTCTTGGAAAGTACGTTGCTATATAATATAAGGAAACCTAATCTTGTACTCTACATACAGGCCGGGGAGTTGCGGGATAGAGAAATGGATCTCAAGACCCAAATATCAGCACTCGTGGATAAAAACAAAGAGATGAGCAAAGCAGAAACCGAAGCAGGGGAGGAAGGCCCAATTGTAACAGAGGTCGACATTCAGCACATCGTATCTTCCTGGACCGGCATCCCAGTGGACAAAGTCTCAACCGACGAATCCGAACGCCTCCTCAAAATGGAAGAAACCCTTCACAAAAGAATCATCGGTCAAGACGAAGCAGTCGTAGCCATAAGCCGAGCCATCCGCCGAGCCCGTGTCGGTCTAAAAAACCCCAACCGCCCCATCGCCAGTTTCATCTTCTCGGGTCCCACGGGTGTCGGTAAATCCGAACTCGCTAAAGCCTTAGCCGCATACTACTTCGGCTCAGAAGAAGCCATGATTCGTCTCGACATGAGTGAGTTCATGGAACGCCACACCGTCTCAAAGCTCATCGGTTCACCGCCCGGTTACGTTGGCTACACCGAAGGCGGTCAGTTAACCGAAGCGGTTCGCCGCCGCCCCTACACCGTCGTCCTCTTCGACGAAATCGAAAAAGCGCATCCCGATGTCTTCAACATGATGCTTCAGATCCTCGAAGACGGACGTTTGACCGATAGCAAAGGCCGGACAGTTGACTTTAAAAACACGCTTTTGATCATGACTTCAAATGTCGGAAGTAGTGTGATTGAAAAGGGAGGGAGAAGAATCGGGTTTGACCTTGACTATGATGAAAAGGATAGCAGTTACAACAGAATCAAAAGTTTGGTCACCGAGGAGCTAAAACAGTATTTCCGACCCGAGTTTTTGAACAGGTTAGACGAAATGATTGTTTTCAGGCAACTAACGAAGCTCGAAGTGAAGGAAATTGCGGATATAATGTTGAAGGAAGTTTTCGAGAGGCTAAAAGTGAAGGAAATTGAGCTTCAGGTGACTGAAAGGTTTAGAGACAGGGTGGTTGAGGAAGGATATAATCCGAGTTATGGTGCGAGACCCTTAAGGAGAGCTATCATGAGGCTACTGGAAGACAGCATGGCCGAGAAGATGTTGGCACGGGAAATCAAGGAAGGTGATTCGGTCATTGTGGATGTTGATTCCGATGGTAATGTGACGGTTCTTAATGGCGGCACCGGAGCGGCTCCACCACCGGAGGCTTTGCCGGAGGCGATTGGAGTGTAGAGTGTAGACTCGAGACTCCCCGGAGATATGTTGTTTGTTTGTGTATTGTTATATGGTGTGATTAAATATCTCACACGATGAATTTGCATATCCGTTGGTTGGATCAGATGTGATACAGTTTTAGATTATATTCAGAATTTTTATGTTGTTTTAGTAATAAAAAGACGTGTTAAAGGATTTGTATCTTGATTTTGTTTTGGTCCTACAAATGCTTTGTACGATGTATATATATGGTGTAGACCTTGTACAATATATGTCATATATATGCACCTCATGATATCTTTAAAATTAGATATCAATAGTTTTTATGTTTATCATATTTTGTAAATTCAGTATAAAATATTATATTTATTAAATAACAGTATCTTGATACCCGGAATATCTACAAAAAGGTTACTTAAATTCCTAAAAGAAAAAAGATTTGTCATTCTTCGGATGGAATGTAATAGGTGAGGTCATATTGATTTTTCAAAAGACCCAAAAGAGCCATTGAGACTAAAGGGTATACCTTCACCATAGGATACATTGGGTGTGACATGGTACAAGGGTGGCTACAAGAATCCTACTACCAGCTAGGAAATTCACCATGCGGTGAGGGTCTCACGGGAAAAACCCATCGAATCACTCTCTTTCTAAACCCCTTTCTATAATTTGAAGACTTGAAGATGAAGATAATCTCTAGAATTATGATTGATTGTTCTAATTGATTAATCAAATAATTAGTTATTTGAAATTCTTTAAAAACATAAGTTTTTATAGAAAATAATCTAAAAAAAACGTCATAATGCACACATTCAAAATTTAACAATAAAAAGGTAACCGATTTCTATTTTTGATTTCATTGAATAATACTAACTAGTAAAAAACCCCCACATCATTGGCGGGTGTTCAGATAAGTTTAGTGAAATATGTAGAGTCTGAGGGGCAGAGCCAAAATTTTACAATAAAGAGGCTTACATCATAATAAGATTAACCAATATTTTATAACCGGATAACTCAATATAGTCTGTAATTTACAGGAAAATTTGAGATAAAAATTAATACATAATTTGAACATCTAAAAAAATTAATATATACATACCGACCGTGTCCAAATCAAAAATTTTAATGATAAAAAACAATAGAAAAATTAAAAGTAAACCTAAAAGTAATAATTAACTATTTTATCAACAATAAAAATTAAAACTAACAAAAAAGTTATAAAAAATTATCATCCTAACAAAGTCAATAAAATAAATAAATCACAACTTATCATCCGATAAATATTACTTACATAACAAGAAAACACAAAAATATATAGATTATTAAATAAACGGTTTATAAAATATGATTTTATAAGACTTAATATCATCAACTTCTTATTATTTATTATCAATGTGTTAACAAATCAGTAAAAATGGTATAAGACATGTTAGCTGTCAAAAAGCAATTATTCAACTGTAAATCCTTTATTTTTAGGTAAATCTAGTCTATATATGTTGATAAAGGATATGCAACATTAAACCCTTGTTATTATGAAAATCAAAATAATATTTATGAATTTAGTCAAAGGGAGTAATGTATATAAATTGGAAAATTTGAAGGGAGTAATGTATATAAATTAGAAATGTTGAGGGGGGCAAAGCACCTGCTTGCTCCTTAACTCCGTCGCCATTGTAGAGTCTTGATTTAAAAGTGTGAATTTTATGATGTTTCTAAAATGATAATAATGCAAACATAATTTTTTATAACATTTTTAAGAGACATATTACACCGATGTTGGAAATGTAACATGCATAACCTTCCTACATAACTGAAACTTGATTTTTTTTTTACTAAAAAGACATTAAGAAATGGGAAAGTTACAAAAGCGGACCTGGACTTTTTGATTTTTACTATGTTAAATCCAGAAATCTATAAAATGATCATTTTACCCATAAAAACTGAAACCGGAAGAAAGATTTTATAAACACACCAACAGACCAAAATAAAATGAAATGACATAATTAGTTTTGTACAACGGTCAAACCTACCAAAATAAAAAAAATCTTACACATATTGACTGTTTTTGAAAAAAAGTTACAGGGACCTTTTCTATAAATTAAAAAAATTACAGGGACTAAATTTGCCAAAATATAAAAACTTTGTTGCAGGGACTAAATCTGCCAAAAATATAAAACCTTTGTTGTAGGGACTAAATATGCCAAAATGTAAAAAATTTGTGGCAAAACTCTGAAAAAAGAAAATTCTACAATTCCTAACGGTTATGTGATTTAATAGTGAATTTTATGTTTACATGTTTTAGTGTTTCTTTGGTTTTTTCTTTCTCGTTCGTTGGTTCTATTTTGTGTGTATATAATGCTTCGAGGAAAATAGATGACCAAAAGTGCCAACTCCACAACCAAATGTGTGGCAAAAACTTTAGGGGTCGCATTCGGTAAATAATAGGGCTAAAAGTGACAAACTCTGGAAATCTTTGTGGCTAAATTCCAAATCATGAAAAGTTAATATGTGAATAATGATTTGAGGAATTTGTGGCTAAATTCTAATCATCAAAAAAATTATTGCTCCTAAGAGCTAGGATAAATGGACATTTTCTGCAAACGAAATAATTATAGGGACTAAATCTGTCAAAATGTAAAACCTTTGTTACATGGAGTAAATTATAGGGACAAAATTTGCCAAAAATGTAAAATCTTTTTTTGCAAGGACTAAACATGCCAAAATGTAAAACCTTTGCTTCAGGGAATAAATCTGCCCAATTTAGTAAAAAACAAAGAGCAAAATTGAGAATTTTGAAAACTTTGGTGGCAATAGTTGAAATAACCCAAAAATACAAGCCAAAAATTTTGTTTTTAAAATCATTTAACAAACATAATGTTATCACCATAAAATATAAACATCAACCATGTATCTCAAAATCTCATAAAATCTGTCAATATATAACTGTCTCATATAAAAATATCAGAGTAAGCTCTCAGGCTAATAAAACTGTGGTGTGTGCCATGTCATCAACCCGAGCCCTTTCCATTGCTAGCTGAAGTACTTGAAACAAAAACTGAAAACTGTAAGCACGAAGCTTAGTGAGCTCCCTCAAATTACCACATACCATACAAAGCACATATAACAAACAACATAAACTCTGGGACTACTCCCACTGCATCGGGACGAATCCCGACATCGGCTTACCCGACATCGGACTCCTTTCTGGCATCGGGATCGCCCTGGCATTCGACCGCATCGGGCATCGGGATCACCCCGGAATCGGATCGTAGTCCGGAACAACAACATATAACACATAAACTAGCATACACCGAGATTGCCTCGAAATACATAATACATGGCATAAATGACTAACTTACATCGGGCTTGCCCCAACATCGGGATTACCCCGGAACATATAACATATAACGTAATCACATATACTGCATCGGGCTCGCCCGACATCGGACCGGAGTCCGGAACACATAACACATAACACATAAACATGCATGAATCACAAAGACATCAAGCATACATAACTACTTCCCGGGACTGCCCCGACATCGGATCGCAGTCCAGAAACATATAGACTGCATCGGGCTAACCCCGACATGCAGGTCACCCTGGCATACTCTACTACTTAAACGGGCGGACCTTGATGCCTTAGACCCGTTTCTACTGGAGGAAAACTCACTTCTCAAACTGGATGCTGAAAACTCGGGCGAGAGTATCTCTGTCAGCTGCTCCAATGACTCCCCAGCTATTATGACCAAAATAAACACTTTGTCAAAAACTGAGAATCCTTCTAAGGGTAAAATGACTATTTTACCCCTTTGATTTAAATTGGACCATGACCGATGCCCAATCCTTTCTAGTCTTTCCAAACTCACTAAGGCCCATCAAAGTCCTCCAATGGCCCAATTTTCTAAATTGGGCTCAACTCCTCAAACGGGCTTTCCACCCAAGCCCAAACTAGTCCATGGCCCTTAACTGTCTCCTGGTGTCCCATCATGGCCCAACATCTGCTAAGCCCAAGGATTGGCCCAAACCGAGGCCCATAACATAAAGTCCAGAATCTGAGCGTACGCTGAGCATACCTCTCTGTACGTTGCGCGTACAGCTAAAAGGGCTTGTATGCTGCGCATAATGATGTGTACGCCCAACGTACGCTCCAGTTAAGCTCTTCTTTCCAAAACCGCTTAATCCCTTAAGACATTACGTCCAAACTACAGATTTGGGTTCAATACTTCGTCCTAGCCCATAAAGTCGATCACCTGGTGGCTTGCAAGCTTCCAAATGAGCCCAACACTAAAAATGACAATAAACTTCCAAAGAAAAGGCTAGATCTCTTGCATGGCCTCATAAAAGCCTCAAAGCTTGCAACTTTACTGCTAAAGGGACTCATTGAGCTTCAAGGGTAGCAACCCTAAGCTCAAAATCGAAGTGGCATGATCAAGATCCAATCTTTGGACCTAAAAAGGTCCAAATCTTCGAAAACCCTAGATCTAGAATTTGAGGAGGAAATTTAGAAGCTTTACACCTCCTCTTGATGCCAAATGATGAGCTTAATCCAGATCCCTGAGCTCAAGGGACTCAAAGGCTTCTTCTCCAACCTCTCATTCTCTTCTTCAAAGTTTTTCTTCACCAAAATGAGCTCAAAAAGGTCAAACACACAACAATGGAGTATGAGGCGTATTAGGGTTTTCTGAGGGTGAGGGAGCTGGTAGTAAGGCCAGGGGGTGGCTATAATGGGGTATTTATATGTCTTAAACCCTAAAAATTAGGGTTTGGCATCTGCTCACGTACGCTGCGTGTACTCCTGGTACGCTGCACGTACGTGCGTGCGCCCCCCGTATCCGATGCATGCCTCTATGCCCCGCGTATGCCAAGGCTACGCCCAACGTACGTCTTATGGGCGACCCAATTCCTTGGCCCTTTGCTTAAGTCCAATCCGAAAGTCCTTTTATCTATATTTCACCCAACGATAAATTTTAGGAAATAATTAATAATTAATACCTAAAAAGTTGGTCGTTACAATTCACCCCCACTTGAATTAGACTTCGTCCTTGAAGTCTGTTGTTGCTGCTTCCGGGACTAACCCCGAGTAGTACTCTCTCATCTCCTCCTCGGACTCCCAGGTCCACTCTGAATCCTTTCTGTGCTGCCACTGTACCTTCACTAGCTCAACTTTCTTGTTCCTTAGCTGCTTCGTCTTGCGATCCAGAATCGCCACTGGCTTCTCGATGTAATTCAGGCTGTTATCCACCTGAATGTCCTCCAAAGGTACTACCGCTGACTCATCTAATAAGCACTTACGAAGCTGAGAAACATGGAACGTGCTGGGGATTTGGCTGAGCTCTACTGGAAGTTCTAATCGATAAGCAACCCGACCCACCCGGGCCAAAACCCTAAACGAACCAATGAACCTGGGGCCCAGCTTGCCCCGCTTCTGAAATCTGATGACACCCTTCCAGGGCGACACTTTCAGAGGATCATATCGCCCACCTGGAACTCCAAGTCTGAACGCCGCTTGTCGGCGTAGCTCTTCTGCTGGCTCTGAGCAGTCTGAAGCCTGCTCCGGACTTGCTGAATCTGCTCCGTGGTCTTGAGTACTACCTCTGTACTCCTCATAACCCTCTTACCGACCTCACCCCAACAGATTGGGGTCCTACACTTCCTCCCATAAAGCATCTCGAAGGGAGGCTGGTCTATACTGGAGTGATAACTGTTGTTATATGAAAATTCCGCTAATGGAAGATACATATCCCAACTGCCACCAAAATCTAACACCCATTCGCGTAGCATGTCCTCGAGAGTCTGAATCGTCCTCTGGATCTGGGCGTCCGTCTGTGGGTGGAAAGTGGCGTTGAAATGGAGACGAGTACCCATCTCGTCGTGGAACCGCTTCCAAAACAGGAAAGTAAAATGAACATCTTGGTCTGACACCACCAAGACAGGCACTCCATGACGTGCCACTATCTCTCGCACATAAATCCCGGCCAGCTTCTTGGCTAATATGCTCTCCTGGATCGGTATGAAAAGGGCACTCTTGGTTAACCGTCCACGATGACCCATATCGAATCGACCCCACGTGGGGTCCTGGGAAGCTTAGTAATGAAATCCATGGTGATATCCTGCCATTTCCACACAGGAATGTCAAACGGCTGCATCTTCCTGTGTGGCCTCTGGTGCTTCGCCTTGACCTTCCTGCAGGTTCCCAGTCACTCCTGAATGCCCTAAGACGATCCTCCATCAGCTCAATTAGGGGTGTTCGCGGTACGGTTTGAAACCGTGAAACCGGCCATCGGTTTGGTTTTACAGTTTGGCTTGCGGTTTCGAACTTTTCAAACTGTAATGAACGGTTTGGCTTACGGTTTTTATGATTTCAAACCGTATAAAAACCGGACCGGACCATAAGATATATATATATATATATATATATATATATATATATATATATATATATATATATATATATATGTAATCGTATTTTATTATATTATATATTAATTTTTATATAAAATTAATAAAATTTAAAACCCAGGTTTAATTAACCCAGATTACCAATAGTTTCTTTTGTGGATTGTAGTGTAAATGAAGCCCAACAACCGCAAGTCCACCTCTCCACCTCCAAGCAATAGTTTGATTCGTTTCCACTTGCCCTAAATCTAATTGCAAAGACGCCAAATAGAAAAGCAGAGTCTCCTCTCGACTATGTTGTTCTTCTGTCTACTCTCTATCATTACCGACGTTGACGATATCATCCCTCTGACCACATCTCCTACGTCTGCAGCTGCTCCGTCTAACCGTCTACAGCTTCGCCTGCAACAACTCAGCCTCTAGCTCCGTCAACTTAGGCTCCATCTCTCCAAACATAGCTAAGCTTCCTTACCTGTATGAACTCGACACCAACAACTTATTTTCTTGAGCTTTTCCAAACTCGATACTAGGTATTAACAACTTATCGTTTCTTGATATCTGGTTTAATCTATTCTTCGTCGTAAGTAGCTCCGCCTGCAACAAGAGTCGAAGTTGTTTCCTTTCACAAAAGACGCAAGCAGGTCCGTTTCTCGTCCTTCCATTCTGAACAAATCGTTTATTTATTTATTTATTTTAATCCGAGCTCTAAGCCTCCAACTTCTGATAATCTGATTCATACTCAAATGGATACATGTTTAGATGTTTGTTTAATATCACATATTCTGATAATCAATAATTCATGTTGTTGTTCGTTGTTCTGATATTCGAATGAAAATTTATCCCCTGTGCTTCCGTAAACAGATGCAGACAACCACCTATGAAGTTGTGAATGGAAGATAGTTAAAGACATCACAAACCAAGCATGAAAACAAACAATTGTACTTCTGACTAATACATTGTAAAGCTTCAAAAGAAAGTTGTGATATGTACATTAATTTAATATTACTGATTGTTAGGACACAACACCTGAGACACTTGATACAGTTGGTGCCTTCCAAAAGCTACTCATGGTGATGCCTTCAGTTGATATTCTGTAAGAAAAGCCAAGAGAATCTCACCTATAAAGGGTAATTAATCAACAACCACAATATTTTTAATTAAAAAAAGTATATATAATTTGAAGTTTAGCACTTTTTTTAATTAATTTTTAACTATAGGCTTTAGGTTGCATGATTCATATGGATAGATAATGCTGCTAAGCGTGAGAACAACAAAGGTGCAAAACAACTTGATGACCTAATGAAGGTAATTTGAAATCTAGTAATGATACAAGTCGGTGTTATCAATAGCGATAACGAGGTAATAGCGACAACCTACCTATATGCTACGTAGCGATAGCGATAAAATAGCGACGACTATTTCATTTTTGGCGATTGACTGTTAAAAAACTGATACTAGTTTTACCTACACCTATTTAACAGTTATATAGCTAATAACACCAATATTATTAGCTCAAATAAGTTCTAAAACTTGAATATGACAAAACAAAAGTGTTATTTTGAGACTCTAAAATAGGATTCACAAGTTAAAGTGTCAATGAGCGCACGAAGTCAAACATCAGCATTCACCACACTATAGAAACAAAATAACAGAATCAAACGCATAAGATTTTGGAAACAATGAGCATGAACAATGAGAAAACTCACTGTAGTTTTCTTAGTTTTCTTCCTTATTTAATTCTTCCTTACTGTATAGAGAAAGAATTGTAGAATAGGAATATAAGAATGAAATATATAATCAATCGACTCTATTGGAAGCATAATTTGAAGTATCAGATAAGAAATCATAGAGTCGGATGTGAGCGTCGCTGGTTATCAGTCAGTCGAGATGGTTTTCCCGCCAATCTCCAAGCCGGCGATTGATTCTCCAAATTGGCAATCCCAAACGCCAAATTGGCGAAACCAATCACGAATTAGACCTATTGCGATCGCTAAAAACATGTTTCAACTATCAATTTTGCAATTTGGGAAAAAACATCGCTACGTCGCAATTTTGTCGCTACAGATCACATAGCGACATACCATCGCATCGCCTCGCTAATCGCTATAGCGATCGCTATGATCGCTATTGACATCACTGATACAAGTTTTCAAGTTTCAAATGGTATCTAATTATCTACCTACTGTTGTATTGTTTGTTCATGATTTAACTGGAGAATGTGGGACATCTCCTTCAGATCAGGTATGACACTGTGGCTTCTTTTAATTTTTAATTTTTTTGTTTATGTTTAATCTTATGTTGTTTATTTTAAACAATAATGCTTTTTTTAATTTACCAAGAAATAAAAGAAAGATTCAGTGTGCATCTTTGGATTGATCCTGTATTAACATATAATTATTGTGAGTTCTTCTAGAGTTGCTAAATATTTTCCTAGATATGTAAAAGTATAAACACAACCCTAGGGTCTATTTGGTTTAATTCAACCTTTGTAAATATTATTGGTTTTGAAGATTATATAAATAAAATTACAACTATATCATTCCATATGTTTGTTGTAGTGGTTTCCAGTTGAAGAATAGAGTACATGAGGTGTTGGTATCTCAATCAGCAAGACTCAACATTCAGAAACCCCCGAGGGCATTATGGACAACATTTGTTCTCCAAGGAAAACTTTCATCTAATATGTTTTTTTTCTAGGTTCATCTGTTTTACAAACAACAATAGGTTTTCATATGTTTTATTATTTTAATAGTAAATATCATGTAACTTAGTCCTGTTAGGTTATTTTTATTTTTGCAAGTTTTTCTTTTCATGTACCAATGTAATCGTTTCCATTACAAAATTAGTTTAATGGACTCGACTAAAATGAGCCTAAAAAGCCCAAAACGTGAAGCCAAACCGGAGCCAAACCGTTAGTAATGGTTTGGTTTGGTCCGATTTTAAATTTTCAATGGTTTGGCTTCGGTTTTTGCTTGACAAAAATCGTTACTAACAGTTTGGCTTCGGTTTGACCTAAAAACCGAAAAAACCGAACCGTGAACAACCCTAAGCTCAATGATACCCTCCTTAATTGACCCGAAAATCACCGGGGTCGACTCACGGATGCCTCTCGTAATCTCGGATGCAATGAACTCGCGCAATCCATCATCAACTGGCTCGGAAACCGTACCCAAACAAGACCCAGACCCAGAGCCCTTGCTCCATGATGCGTCACCACTATCTGAAAAAAACCACACAATCTTCAGGGTCAGACATAATCATTGAGAGGTCTCACACTCTGCCACCCCTTGTTCTCCGTAGCTCTCCAAGAGTCAAGTACGAATCCTCTTCTTTCAGTAGTACGGGCTCATACTACCTTCCACATCTATCCGTACTTTCCTCCTAGGTCGCCTTGGGTTACCAAATACGCTTCCTATCCATGAATAAAATTGTCAATCAAATAGCTCCCATCACTAATCTCTTCCTAGGCTTGTCCTAGGGTAATCTTCGACCCACTCTCCGCCACCAGATGCATAAGAAGTCCTTGCTACCTTTCCCTAACTAGATCGCGAATACCATTACATATCACTAAGACGAGATAATTCTTCGAATGAGAGGTCCTATCCTAGAACGGTTGGACTTAGATAAAAGCTGTGAAATAGGGCTATACCTAACATTCTGAAATTATTTAGTCATCATAATATGTAACTTAACGTATTCATTTATAGTTAATTAAATGTGAATAGATCTCCTAAAAGCACAAAGCAAGCAGCATTCGAGCATTGAGTAACCAAAAAACAACTACTAGTGGGCCGATATTGGTGCCTTCGACCTACTTATACCGGGAAGGTAACTCACCTCGAAAACTGGAAGTAGCTGAGCAGTCCCCGACTCCGAATATCAACACAACTCAATCCCCTACACATAACAAATTTCCTTAATTACCCTTTTGTACTTATAACCCCTTAAAGGTCAGCTTTGATCCAAGTCAAATTCAAAGCCAAAGTCAAAGTCAATGCTTCGAGTTGACTCAACTCGTCGAGTTTTCCCTTCAACTCGCCGATTTTTCATGAATCACAAAATCATGATATTGCAATCCAACTCGTCGAGTTATCTTCCAACTCTGCGAGTTTCCATAACTCATAGAATCGCGATATCCCGGGTTGACTCGTCGAGTTTTCTTCCAACTTGCTGAGTTCATCCTTTACAAAAAAATCGAGACACGTCTAATCAACTCGCCGAGTTCCTTTATGAACTCGTCGAGTTCTTCAGTCTGTTAACCCTTCTTAATGCATTAAGCCATTACTCTTCGGATCTACACCCTAGACTCCAAATCTAGAGTGGAAAAGCCTCTAGGAGGGTAAAGTTTCCAACTTTACCCATTAATACCCTTCCTAATGAGATTAAGCTCAAACCCTAACCCATAAATGCCGAAGTCTTCATCCAAAAGCCACAAAAAATACAAGATAGACCATGAGGTCATAGATCTGGACTCTAGGGACTGAAAGGTCACGTAAAGTCTTAAACTTTATCCACATGCATGGCTATTTGGAGCTTGAAGGATCAAAATGATGGTCTAAAGGTTGCATGGGATTTCCACAGCCATAAAGTTAGCACATTTATGCCATGAAAACCCCTTAATACCCTAGATCTGAAGTGTTAACCCATTTGCGACGTTCTACTCCCAAGGACCATGATATTTGGGCCAAAACCAAGCAAAATAACCCCAAAAGAAGATCTAAACAGCTACAAGGCAAGGTTCAAGATTTATACCAGAAAAGGGTCATGGATGAGGCAAGGATTCTGGATCTATAACCTCCTTCTTGAGTCTTCAAGCTTTTCCTTCTTCCAATGGCTTCAACACACACCAAAAACACCCAAAATGGCTCACAAACTCTCACAAATGCCTTAGGGTTTCGAGATTTAGGGCTAGGACAGTGGAGGCTGGGAAATGAGGCCATCATGAAAGGTTTAAGGTGTTTAAATAGGGTGCAAAACCATGGAATTAGGGATTCATTTTACCCAGCCAACGCGTTGAGTTGAGGTCTCCCAAATCGTTGAGTTGGTCACCAAAACACACGGTCCAAAACATCTCTACTCGACGAGTCTGGGTCTTCTGACTCGTCGAGTTGCTCTATAAAAATGAATAGATTATACGTTTAAATACATACCAGAAACCAAGTACAAAGAAGGTATTGTTTTGTTTCCACTGCAATGAGGATTACTGATGGCCGCCCGATCAAGGTGGAGGCTCCTATGGTGAAGAGCCACACATTTCAGCTGACTATTGAGGAGGCCCGAGTAGTATCTGACGTCGTTATTGGGACCTTCTTGGTCAATGGTTTGTCAGATCACGTTCTTTCTGATCTGGGGGCTACCCGGATCATTAGTATATCTTGCGCCCAACAAGAAGTTTCGGGATGATACGGGAACCTTGGATTCCCCACTTGAGGTTGAGATTATGGATGACCGCACCATGAGTGCTACGAGGGTATTTCAGAGGAGCGTTCTGAATGTGTTCAGGGAGTGGTTTTCTATCGATTTGGTTTCAATTCCTTTGCAGGGGTTGAAGGTGATCATTAGGATGGATTGGTTGGGCCCAATGGGGCTATGTTAGACTGCGAGCATCAACTAGTGTGATTTCAAACCCCAAGTGGGGGAGAACCAGTTATTCATGGAGAGAGAGCCTCGCGTAGGCCAGCTCTCTGTTCGGCTGTGAGGGCTAGGAAGCTTCTTTAGCAGGGTTGTTCTGGGTTCTTGGCTTATGTTTCAGACACGAGGATTGAGGCCACGCCAGAGTTGACCAGTGTTCCGATTATGCGAGATATTCCTGACGTATTTCCTGAGGAATTGCCAGGGGTGCCTTCAGAGAGGCAAGTGGAGTTCCGAATTGATTTAGTGCCTGGTGCGGCTCCGATAGCCAAGGCACCATATCGTCTAGCTGCGCCTGAGATGTAGGAGTTGTCTACGTAGCTCCAGGAGCTGCTAGGCCGATGATTTTTTTGTCCGAGCAGTTCTCCGTGGGGAGCACCGATCCTATTCGTGAAAAAGAAGGACGGGTCACATAGGATGTGTATTGATTATCGGGAGCTAAACAAGCTAACGGTGAAGAACCGTTATCTGCTTCCGAGGATTGATGATTTGGTTGACCAACTTTAGGGTGCATCTTGGTTTTCCAAGATGACCTTCGGTCGGGGTATCACCAGATGAGGACTAAGGATGAGGATATAGTGAAGACGACCTTCAGAACTCGTTATGGTCATTATGAGTTTGTAGTGATGCCATTTGGGCTCACCAATGCTCCAACAGTATTCATGGATATCAAGAACCGAGTTCGTAGACCGATGTTGGATCTGTCTGTGATCATCTTCATTGATGATATTTTGTTATATTCTAAGACCAAGGAGCAGCACGAGCAACATTTGAGGGAGGTGTTGGAGACCTTGAGGATGGAGAGGTTGTATGCCGAATTCTCCAAATGTGATTTTTGGTTGCGTGAGGTGTAGTTTTTAGGGCACATCATCAATCAAGAGGGTATTTTTGTTGATCTAGACAAAATTGAGGCGGTGATGCGTTGGGAGGTTCCGAAAAATGCATTCGAGATCCGGAGTTTCTTGGGTCTTACAGGGTACTATCGGAGATTTATTCAGGATTTCTCCAAGATCGCCCTACCTTTGACCCGACTGACCAAGAAAAGCGTGACCTTTCGGTGGGGTCCAGATAGACAGTCGGCATTCGAGACCTTGAGGCAGAAATTATGTGAGGCCCCGATTCTAGCACTACCTGAGGGATTGGATGATTTTGTAGTGTATTGTGATGCTTCTATATTGAGATTAGGAGCTATTCTGATGTAGAGGGGGCATGTGATTGCTTATGCTTCGAGATAGTTGAAGCCCCATGAGGAGAATTACCCCACTCATGACTTGGAATTGGGGGCGGTGGTGTTTACCCTCAAGATTTGGAGACATTATTTGTATGGGGTTCGATACACCATTTTCACTGATCATAAGAGTTTGAAGTATTTGATGGATAAGCATCACTTGAATATGTGGCAGAGGAGATGGCTCGATGTAGTAAAGGATTATGACTGTGAGATCTTGACCATCTCGGGAAAGCCAATGTGGTAGCTGATGCTTTGAGCCGTAAGACGGAAAGTGCCCTGATTCGAGGTATTTTCTTGAGTATAATAGTGATTTCACCTTTATTGTATATGATTAAGGAGGCACAAGTGGAGGGTTTAAAAAGGGAGAACTGGAAGATCAAGCGGATTCAGGGGCAAATTTCGTTGTTTGTTCTAGATGGTCGAGGGTTATTGACTCAGTGTAGCAGAGTTTGGGTTCCGGCGTCCGGTGGTGTGAGGTAAAGAATCTTAGAAGAGGCACACAAGTCCAAATTTTCTATCCATCCGGGGGACACAAAGATGTATCGAAACCTGAGATTGAGTTATTGGTGTCCCTACATGAAGCGGTAGGTTGCGTGATTTTTCGACCTATGTTTGACCTGCAGGAAGGTCAAGACCGAACATCAGAGGCCTCACGGAAATATGCCCACTACCTATTCCCATGTGAAAATGGGAATAGATTTCTATGGATTTTATCACGAAGTTACCTAGGTCGGCCTGAGGTGTGGATTCCATTTAGGTTATTGTGTACATGTTGACCAGGAGTGCTCATTTTATTCCGAACTCCAAGAGTATCTCCGTCGAGAAATTAGCAGATATTTATGTGCTGGAAGTGGTAGTTAGACACGGTATGCCAGTGTCCGTGGTCTCGAACCGTCATGTTTGTTTCACCTCTAGGTTTTGGAGGAAGTTCCATGAGGAGTTGGGAACTCAGTTGCATTTCAGCACTATTTACCACCCCTAGACCGACGGTCAGGGTAAGAAGACGATTCTGACGCTCGAGGATATGCTTTGGGCATGTGTATTAGATTCTGGAGGGAGTTGGGATACTTACCTTCCACTAGCAGAGTTCTCATACAATAATGGTTATCATTTTAGTATTGACCAACCCCCGTTTGAGGCGCTTTATGGTCATAGGTGTAGGACTCCAGTTTGCTGGGGGGGGAGGTTGGGAATCGAGTTATGGGAAGTACCAAAGTGGTACTTAAGACGACCGAGTTGATTCATCAGGTTCGCGACCGGCTTCAGACAGTGCAGAGCAGACAAAAGAGCTATGCGGATAGGCGCAAATCAAACATGGAATTCCAGGTCAGGGACATGGTGCTCCTAAAATTGTCACCCTGGAAGGGTGTTATCGGGTTCAAGAGGCGGGGCAAGATGGGCCCCATTTATATTGGCCCGTTTTGGATTATCACCCAGGTGGGCAAGGTTACGTATCAGTTGGACTTGCCTGGGGAGCTTGGGCAGATCCACAGTACATTTCACGTTTTGCAGCTGTGGAAGTGTGTGACTGATGAGTCGATGGTTGTATCGCTAGATGATATTCAGATTGATGAGAGTCTGAATTATGTGGAAAAGCCCATTGCGATTCTGGACAGAGAAATGAAATCTCAGTGGAACAAGGAAATGAAGTTAGTAAAGGTGCAATGGCAGCACCGAAGAGGCTTCGAATAGACCTGGGAGCCGGAGGACGAGATGAGGAAGTACTATCCAGACCTTTTTGCATCAGCAGATTTCGAGGACGAAGTCTAGTTCAGGTGGGGGAGATTTGTAATGCTTGGACTAGGTATTATACATTTCTCAAAATATTGGAATTTTGTGGGAACTCGACGAGTTGGGGAGCTCCAACACGTCGTGTCGAGAATTTTGTGGCCGCGGGTTTTAATGACCCAACTCGACGAGTCGGGGAGTCCCAACTCGACGAGTTGGAGGCTGAAACTGAAAACCTAATTTTAGGGTGTTGCACCCTATTTTAAGGACTTAAACTCCCTTAACTGGCCTCCTTACTAGCCACCCTTGTCCAGAAACCCTAGATTCGTGTATCACCTTTCAAGATTGAGTGTGTGAGCTTTGAGAATTAATTTTGGTGGTTTTTTGGAAGGAGCTTGGAAGATGGAAGCATTTAGCTTAGAAGAAGGAGTATAGATCCAGAAACTTTTCACCAATAACAGTCTTCTTGAGGTATAAAGTCGACATCATGCTTTGTTATCATCTAGATCTCTTTAATGGAAGTTTTAGCATGATTTTAGGATTTTGGATGGGCTAGCCAAGATGTTGAAGGTTCCAGGGGTTATTATGTTGGATCTAACCTATTCATGACTTTTCATGGCTGAAAGTTGCAAACTTTATTAGTTCTAATCCCCATTCATGCAATAAGTCCCTCATTAAGTCCTTATTAAGCTCTAGAGTGTATTTCTAGTTTGCATGGACATAAAGTTGGAAACTTTACATGATTATCCGACCTTTGGACTCTAGATCTGTGTTTTGGGACTATATTGGGAGACTTCAAGGGATTAGGACTTAGACTCACTCTAAAGAGCCTAGGATTTGGGTTTGCTTCTTTTTGGATGGTTCTTAAGGATAAAGTTGGAAACTTTACCCTTCTAGACATCATTTTGGATGAGATCTGAGATTTGGAGCCCTTAGATTCGATGGTATCAGCTTAATGCATTAAGAGGTTGGATTTCTAGCCAACTCGACGAGTTCATTAGTGAAATTAATGAATTGATGGGATTTTTCCCGATCTGTTTGTATGATAGAGTAACTCGACGAGTTGAGGGTCAACTCAGGACGTTGACTTTGACCTTTGAACTTAGTCTTTGACCATGTTTGACTTTTAAGGGGTTTGGGGCATTTGAGTTGTATTTAAGAAATTGTTTCTATTATAGGGTTATGTAGAGCGGATACTGGAGTCACGACCTAGTTAGCTTCCGTGCAGTATTGATGAAGTGGTGTTGATTATGATGACATGTGCGGAATTAGGAAAGATCTAGTGATTCATCATACAAATTCAAGAACACAAGGATTAAATAAATCTTTGTAAGCTCTTATTAGATCTAGAAAGAATATACAGATGGGTTTGTATACAATTTCTCTCTCTAGTCTAACACTCCAAAATGGACTCTTACATAATGGGAGTCACTCACTTCCTATTTATAGGAAAGACTCAACCCATTTACACATACAAAGAGGAAAGCCTAAAACACTACATCGAAGCATGAATTTGCACCCTAACATTCTCCCCCTCAAAGTTAGGATTGGATGTCCGGCTTTAATCTCCAACGAGCTAGCGCGATCAAGACCAAACTCCCCCTCGAAGTAACACCGGTCTTCAAATCCGCAAATGAATATTCGACAAACCCGAGAAGCTTCGAATACCCATCATTCTCCCCTTTTTTATAATCAAAAAATGATTATAAAACCCACTAAGGGTGAGAAGCGCCCGAGGAATAGTCTTCACAATACTCCCCCTTGATGTGTACCAAAAATGAATCACCAAAAATCTTGCACGGAAAAACAATCACGAAAAAGCCACAAAAATTTCCAATTTATGAAATTTTTTGACTTTTTGGGTGAAAGTTGCAAGATTTTTCAAAATCTGGGTAGAAATTGTCACTTTCTGAAACTTGCAGGGACCCGTTGCGCCAAAAACAATCAAATATGCAAAATTCTCCCCCATTTGTGAAACTGGATAGAATATGTAAAGTCGCACAAACTGCAGGGACCAGAACTGTAAATTCTGCAATTTCTCAGCTTATATTTCCCATTTGCGAAGTTGGGTATAAATTGTCATTTAGTGAAAAGATCAGGGGTGCAAACTGAAATTCTTTGTGTTCTTCTCCAAATCACCATATGGAGTGAAAACTTCGCACGTTCCTTACTTCACATCTTTATCCCAAGTAACCAAATGCGAACTGAACTTCAACCTTAATCACCTTTGCATTTTTTAACCCCAATCAACCAAATGCGAACTCCATTCACATAAATGCGAACCTGATTTTGATTCACACAAATTGAACAAATCTCACTCTCAGATGCGAACCCTATATCCCATCTTTATATGCGAACCAAAAAATCATCAACCACACACTTGTCTCACCAAATGCGAAATCCAAGTGAACAACAAAATCGATTCATAGATGCAAACTCATTTGATTTCATATGCGAACTGAAACCCAGATATGAACTCGCACAAATCAATCACAAAATTTTCTCATTCGCATTTCAACAATCGAACTTTCTTCATCTGTTCGTTATCAATAATTCGTGAGCTAATCCTCAAACTATAGAAATTATTTTCGCAGCCTTTGTTATCAATCAACTTCCAAGTCCTTTCCTTTCAGTTCTTAATGATCGACCATCGATCTCAGTTCGTTCTCAAGCCTTTACTTCGCATAATCGATCCTTGACAATCGATCAAAAACGAAGTCAACATCACAAATTAAGAACTTCAATTTCCAGTTCATCAAAATCAAAATAAACTTGACCAGTCACTTTGCGTTCTTTGCTTTTTGGTTGTCGATCCAAATTGAAATCTTCGATTTCTAGGAAACGAAATCAAAATCAACAATCAACAATAGTAAAAAATCAGTCGACTCCAACCATTTCGATTCCAAACATTCTTAATCGATTCACTCAAACCAATTTTGACTATTATCAAATCAATTTTGACTTTTGAATTTGATCTCAACTGTGTCACAAATCGAAATCCAAATAAGATCTCATGTGCTATCTTCAAAACGAATCAACAAGTATCGATTCTAAAGATGTTTTCTAAAATCGGCAAGTTAAATCAAGCTTTGATTTCAATCGTTTCTTCAACTGTCGACTTCCAGGAATCAATTTGAACAAGATCGATTTCGACATATAACAAATCGGATGAGAAAAAAAATGCTAATCGATTATCAATAAGGCTGAAAAGAAAACGAATGGCATGAACATCTTGAACAATAATTGGAACACAAACAGCCAAATATACCACTGAGAATGCGTACGAAGAACAAGAGCAAATATCGAGTCAAATTGATTTAATGATATATGATCTTTTTAAGATATATGATCAAAATAAGATGTTGGGCTCACACAATTCAGGAATAGTAACTGACTCAAGAATTGGATCAAACAACGAATTGTTTTTGGGCTTAAAATCAATCGGATATGAACAGTGAACATATTTAGTGTTAAACAAAATGAGTTGAATTTGGTTTTGATCTAAACAAAAATAAATGGATCAACAATGGGGTTGAAACGAATTTGATCCAATGAAGCAAACCGATCAAAAATGAAAAATGTTCAATACGAATAGAAATCATGGATGTTTTGGAATCCATTTGAGAATTTGAGATACCTTTTTGACGAATCAAGATCCGTTTTCAACGAACGAATCAAATTTGGAAGATTTTGGTTCTTTTGTCGGAATGAGAAAATCTCCAAATCGAACATTGTACCACCCACCATGCGAGATGTACAACTTGTTCTTCGTGTTCTTCGCGTTCTTCAACGATCCAAGAACATCTTCAAAAGAACCACCAACACATTTGGGTTTTGACTTCAAATTCAATGCAACCTTTTGAGATTGTTGCTTTAGAACCCAAATTTGCTTCACGGATTTTGGCTTCACAACATTTGACAATTTTTGTAAGTAAACCCGCTTGTTCTTCCGATTCATCTTCTTCTTCTTTTTCTTTCTCATCTTTTTGCATCTTGAAGACTTGACTTCATGAACAAACCCACTTTCAACAACATGAACATTTTGAGCTTGAATCAAATCTTTTGGAGTTTGATACTTGTGATTTTCTTGGATCACCGGCTTCCGATAAGGAATCATTCCTTCAAACGAATCACAAGAACACAAAATATCATAAGTTTGAACTCCAATTGAGCAAAAAACTTTTTCATCATGAGAATCAACTTGAACTCCTTTTTCTTGAACATCAAGAACATCAAGAACATCTTCAACAAACATAAGAGCTTGAAGATCACTTGGGTTTTCAACAAGAGAAATGTAACTCTTATTAAACAAGTATCTTTCTTCTCCTTCCTCTCGATTCTTGCTATGAGCTATCATGAACATGGAAAGATCATACAAACATTCAATCTTCAAAATTTGTTGAAATACCAATCTTCCATGATCATCTTTCAAACCTCCATAAGAAACCAAAGAATCCCATGAAATCAAACCTCCTTTCAACAATAATCCATAGAATTGAAATTCGTTGACTTCGTATTTCACACCTTCAATGATTACAATCCAAGAATCATACTCCAAACGCACCATCATCACAAAAACTTGAAGATTTATAGAGAGAGAAAGTGATTTTGAATGGGTTTTCTAGAGAGAGAAAGTAAAAATCACTTGAATTCTAGTGAAGAAAATCGAATTATGAATAGAATCAAAGATGAATTCGATTTCTAGAATCCAAAAACTCTCTAAAACATGAAGATCAATGAACAAAAATGAATCACTAAATCAAAATCGCCATCAAGGATCAATTCTTGATGAAATCAAGAACACCCGCTTTGATACCAATTGAAGTGGTGTTGATTATGATGGCATGTGTGGAATTAGGAAAGATCTAGTGATTCATCATACAAATTCAAGAAAACAAGGAGTAAATAAATCTTTGTAAGCTCTTATTAGATCTAGAAAGAATATACAAATGGGTTTATATACAATTTCTCTCTCTAGTCTAACACTCCAAAATGGACTCTTACATAATGGGAGTCACTCACTTCCTATTTATAGGAAAGACTCAACCCATTTACACATACAAAGAGGAAAGCCTAAAACACTACATCCAAGCATGACTTTGCACCCTAACAATTGAGGTGAGTCTTCTCACTACACTCATGGGTCGAAGGTACCAAGGCAGGCCCTTTGATTGATATGAGACGATTAGTATTCGAATGTGTAATGGTTTACTATTTGATTTAAGTATGGGTTTATGTGATGACCATGGGAGGAGCCTATGCCATGAGGATATAAGACCATGGGGGTAGTCCATGGCATTCCATTGAAGACCATGGGGGGAGTCCATGGAAAACTTGTATGTATATGTATGAGCATGACATTATGTGATTGGGAAACTCACTAAGCTTGTGCTTACAATTTTATTGAATGTTTTAGGTGAAGGGTTTTAAGCATTATAACACTCCTATGGTGTACATGTAACCCTAGAAACCTTGGATCTATGTTTTACTAAGATACATGCAAATTTGATTTTTCCAAGGTTCTTAACCTAACTAGCATGGCATGGGAAACTTGAAACATAAAAGCTAGTAGAAGAACATACCTTTCTTGTTGCTTGGATTCCTTAAGAACATTGTGAGCCTAGTACCCCAAATGTGATGCCTCAAATGTTTCACACAACACCACAACTCTTGGAATAACTTTGAGAGAAGTATACTATCACTCAAAATCGGCTAGCCCTCCTTGTTCTAGTCTTAGTGCCGATTTTGCTAGCCTATGACGTATTTATATAGTGTGTCGCAAGTAGGGTTACACCATGTAAACCCTAATTGACATGGATTTTCATTTCCTTCATGATCCATGGGTTTTAACCTCCATGGAGCACCCATTGGGTTTTAGCCCAATTCAATAAACCATGGATCATTAGCATACTATATATGAATAGATGATTTACACAGTCAACCCCATATATTTAATTAGTCTCTATTTGATCACAAAATTAATTCCAAATTAATTCTTGTCAATACTAATTAAATAATATGATTTCATATTAATATATTATAACTTATAATATATTAACAAATCATAAGTGTCATTTTCCTAATTTTGTCTATCCAATTATCATGATGTCATGCAACCCAAATTGACCATGCCAACCAGGTGAAGTACATACCAGAAATAGTTATGGACTTAGACACCTTATCCAACAGTCTCTTACTTGGATAAGTCTAATAACTATAACTGCAGGTATGACTTCAGGAACCAATCAACAATCGTAGCTCTTTCAAAGTCTCGCGGAACTAAGATAACTTGCCATTTAATATAAGTGATCATATAATCCTTTGCTCTCAAGATATCAGCTGGACAAATACATGGAACAATGTCGTACTTATTATCCAGCAGTTTGTTTCCTGATTTCTGATTTTTTTGACATAGAACTTAATCGAACACATCAATTTAGTTCAGACCAATCCCGATACATATGTCAAAACAAAATCATCGAGGGCCCAGATATTGCTTCTAATTCTCCAAGGACTAGAAGGAACAGATAAACTTCGACTCATATGCTTGTTCTACTACTTGTTGAATCATACACAAAGACACGTTTTATAACATCAAATTACCAATGCGTTTTTGTACAATCGATGTGTAAGCAAATCATAGTCAAGAACTCATATCTCTAGGTTTGAAGACTTATATGATATTATCGTCTCACAATCACTTGAGATAAACTCCATGAAGTGATACAAGTGAGCGTGGGTTGAATCCAATACTCGAATCACTATTCCAGGAGTACTCATGAACACTGCAGCCCCTTTGTCCCAGACAAACTGCATACGCATTCATGACAGTCTTTCCTCATTACCTACTTCCAAAGTATGATTGATTGTGGATTGTTTGAATAATATGATATACCATAACATAATTATTCTGGAAGTCAAAACATGCAAAAATTAAATGATACTAAACGATTGACAGAAGATAACAACACTTTAGTTATAAATAAATAACAACTTTTATTTATCATGAAATGTTAATTACACTTTACAAATTTCAAAAGCTATATAATTTCTAAAACTAATATCATCCTTTAGCGCAATGTGCCTCGCATGCTGAAGATGCTTAACCCTACCCAGTCCCTTCGTAAGGGGATCTACCGGGTTCTCATCCGATGATACCCTCTTTGCCATGAGGAGTCCTTCTATTTGATGTCTAATGAAATGGTATTTTCTGATGTGACATCCCCAAAATCACGGCCAGAAAAGACCGATTTTGTTCATGCTTTGTAAAAAAAATCAGAGTACTTCTTTTCATAAAAATGTTGCGGAATTTGTTCCCAGAAAAACACGGTAAATACGTTATCAAAATATTTTCGAAGAAACGTATTTTATTCATTTAAAACGTTTGGGATGTCATCGTCAATACAGAAACATAAGCGTAAACGGAACTTACATTTATTTATACTAGTGATCTACATCTCTTTAATCTCTCAGTGTAATGTGACTTCACATCAACACCTGTGATATAAATAAACTGAGTGGGTCAGGTTGGGAAACCTGGTGAGTACATAGGGTTTTCAACCCACAATAATATAATTATTATGTTTAAAAAAATTAAACAATCAACCTAATTACCCATCCCCATTATCTTCTTTATTCTTAAGGATCTACCCTAAGAATCAGCTATTCCTCGTTCATTTATTCCTAAGGATCACCTAAGGAATCGGCACGAAGTCCATCGTTGCCACGGTTTACACAACGGGCACTAAGTCTGCATAGTCTCCAGGGCTTAGGCACTAAGTCTGCATAGTCGCCAGGGTTTAGGCACTAAGTATGCATAATCGCTAGGGTTTAGGCATCAAGTCTGCATGATCACCAAGGTTTAGGTATCAAGTCTGCATGATCACCGAGGTTTAGCATCAAGTCTGCATGATCACCAAGGTTTAG
This sequence comes from Lactuca sativa, assembly GCF_002870075.4. Classification (NCBI taxonomy): domain Eukaryota; kingdom Viridiplantae; phylum Streptophyta; class Magnoliopsida; order Asterales; family Asteraceae; genus Lactuca; species Lactuca sativa. The sequence goes on from NC_056623.2 coordinate 33,470,800, forward strand.
GGACCAGGTCTACATGGACACCAGGGTTTAGAGTACACCGGGTAAACACATCATTCACAACACCTACAGGTTGCGAGCCTGCTAGTGTTCCACTGGACTGTCTAGAATAGTCCGTGGTTGTTATCCATACTCTGCTGAATGACGGGGCCATCATTTGGAAAAGGTTTCTCACATCGTCCACCTCTCACCCTCACCTCGTGGTCTATAACACCTCTCAACTCATCATCCAACTCATATTCCATCTATTACATCTACCCATGTTTTACGCCAACATTTTCGTAGATATAAAATACATATACAGTTTAAATCATTTAAAACATGTATAAAATCGTTCATCTAGCATAGACAGCAAGTAATCAGATAATATGCACACATAACACGTAATTTATATAGAATACTTCATATCTATGTGTAAGATGAAAGTAACTATGCACTCACTTGAAAGGTGGTGACTCAGCACTCGGAGAACGCTTCGATACTCTCAAAACAATTTTCCTTCGATAAAACCTAGTATCAATACCACTAGGGTTTAGTCTAACAATAACCGCGACAAATTAATAGTCTGACTATTATTACTATTATATAAGCGTTAAATAACACTCAATATAACTCATAATAATAGCCCAAATAATTATTTTAAGGACCTAATAACATTACTATAATTATTTGAAAGCTATATTAAAAATTGTGTAAGCGTAGCTTACATACAACGGATTTTAAAGAAAATCGGGCTTTGCTTAGAGCAGTGTTTCCGAAACTGAAAGACCCTTTTTCTCGGGACTCCGGGAGCCTCGGGGGTTCCTTTGGGAGCTAGGGGTTTTACCTAGGGTTTAGGGGTCTCAAAATAGGCTAGAGAGAGAAAGAAATTAGAGAGAGAAAGAGAATTGGTGTGAAAAAAATCGGAACCCTTCGCTGCCTATTTATAGGCGCTGAACTTCGGACTTACGCTGCGCGTTCAGCAACATTACGTTGCGTGTAGCTTCGGATAAGCTTGCCAGCCTCGCACCAGCTGGCTCGCACCTGTATTCGATTCTCGTTTAGGTCGTGTCGGCTAAAAACCGCTCGATCTATTATTCGAATTTCGGGCTGTACACTGCTAATCCGAAACTTCGAAAAATCATAACTTCTTCATACGAAGTCAGATCTGGGAGTTCTTTTTATGTACGCTCTCAGTTTAATGTATTCTACGATTTTCGTTTAGATTGCTAAGGCTAAATCTCGTTCTATTCTAAATTCACTATTTACGTTTCCCAGTATCGTGTTGGTTCTGTTGCGAAACTTCGACGGGTCATAACTTCTTCGTTATAACTCGGATTTCGGCGGTCTTTATATGTACGAAAACCTTGTAACATATACTACAAATTGGTTAAGATTAATTATTCGAAATAATATTTTGCCGAAAAGTCATTTTCGACACTTATTATCTCTAAATTGACTAGCCCGGATCTACGGGCGTTACAATTATCTCCCCTTAGGATGATTACGTCCCAGAATCATGAATGAAACAGGGCTTGTATAATTACTCCATACTTCATCTCTTCATCCTAGGTAATAATTATAACCTCTATATTCCTTCATTGACTGTAAGTAGTACTCGATCGTGCACCTGCTCTCTATCTTAGGTTAGACTCCAAATTATGACCTACCATCATGTGATGCACGTTTAGACTCAGGTCTCTTAGAGTTGAATTCCAAAACAGACTATACCTTCCTTCATGTTCTAATGTGAGATAATCACATTTTAAAAGGTAGCATTTCTAGCTACAAGCAACCGTTACGATACCTCTACCGATCACTTCAATTATTCTTTACTTCAATCCTATGGCTTAAGTCAAATGTTACATCGAACTTGATTCTCTGAACCACGTAACATACTTATTGTAGTCGGACTCAATTCGATATGACCACTAGGGTTGGAATAACAATCATCTTCTTAGTCTTTACTGAAACAATGGTAATGACATATTTGAATAAAACGGTATCAATTATTAGTTTCTTGGTAACCTTGTGACTTTCCCTGATTCAAGCGTGAGTCCTGTGCTTCCGGTAGTATATGCATCTACTACCTTTCACACCTACTCATACTCGTCCCAAGTATTGTCTCGCAGTTTTCCAAGTCACCATACAAGAAAATCACATAACAGTTTAACACATCAGATATCAAAATGAAGGCTTCATTATTTCTTGAAACTATTACATAGGTGTTCAAGTTCACCCTAGACTATGCCTCTAATAGGCTACATCATACGATACTATGGCTACTGCATAACTTGATCTTCGGATATGAAGTCCTCATCCTTGATTCCTCGCATGGTTTTCTGCTTCGTCGATGATCATGTGAAATGCCCTTGGCCTTGGTGGCGTTCCTGGTCTTGCTGCCTCGTTTTTCTTTGGGCAGTCCCTAGAAATATGCCCTTCTTTTGTAATATCCGGATTTTCAGGGTTATTATTGTGTAGTTTAATCTTTTGATTAAAGGAGAGACTCGATGAGTTGAGGATCCAACTCGCCGAGTCGAGTCGGGTTTCTCACGTAGATTTAATGAGTGGACTCGACGAGTCAGACGAGGGACTCGCCGAGTAGGTGTTGGGCAGAGAAACCCTAATTTCTCGGGTTTGGGACCTATTTAAAGGTCCTTATGGCCTTCATTTGCGGGCACTACACCCTGAGAAACCATAGAGAGCAGAGAGGAAGCTTGTAGTGCAAGAAAAGGGCTAATTCATCATCTTTTGGGGAGTCTTAGCAAAGGGAAGGATGGATTTCGAGTTGGGCTGTATCGTGGGACTCAAATCTTCCATCATTTCGTTCAGAGCTGCTATATAGGTAAGGATTCATGTCCATCTTCGTTTGTTTAGTAGATTTCATGAATCTAGGGTTTCTTCATTCTTTATTTAGCTTGAATCTAGAGTATGAGAGGTCCCATGGTGGAATGATTCCTAGATCTGGACCTTAAGAGGTCCAGAGAGTCCCTTCCATTCTGCTTTATGCCTTTACCTTGGAGTTATGAGCTAGGGTTGTCATGATATGAAGGATTTCACCAAAATAAGCATAGAGAGCCTTCCATGTGTACCAAGATTCGACCTTTACGTGGTTATTGGTCCTAGGGAAGTCGGATCTATGGATTAGAGGAACAGATCTGACCTCAGAAGGTCAGATGAGTGTTGTCTTGGGAGAAACTCTTCGAGTTCATGAGAGGAGTCGACGAGTCGAGTCGGGGTTGCCCCGCAATTCATATTAGGTGTAACTCGTCGAGCAAGGGGTTGGCTCGACGTGTCAAGCGAGGCTAGGAGGAGGATTTCGTGGACATGTGTGGACTCGCCAAGTCGCCCATGTGCACTCGATGAGTCGGGTCAAAGTTTGACCATTGACTTTAGGGTTTTGGTCAAGACTGACTTAAGAGAGTTCAGGGAAGGGTAGAATGGTCTTCTACCCAATCTTTAGAGCTGAGACAATGAGAGAGTATTTATCGAGGATGTTATTTGAATAATAGGAGGAGGACAGGTCGGGACGTTGAGCACGAGAGTTCATCCAACTTCATTTGAGGTGAGTCTTCTCACTATACTTTACTTAGAGTGGTAACAGAGTTATGTGACAGTGTATTTTAGAGTTATATGCCAGAGTATTTGTATGCTATTTATGTGTTGAGATTTATTGTGATATGTGATATGCATGATTCAGAGTTATCAGAGTTAGGACCAGTGGGTTCATAGAGTTAGGACCTTTGGGTCCATAGAGTTAGGGCCAGAGGGTCCACAGAGAGTTGGGACCGGAGAGTCCCACTGAGACACACTGACTAGAGGGTCAACAGAGTTATAGCCTGGAGTGGCTAATATGTGTTAGAGTGGTATTTTGGGGAACTCACTAAGCTTCGTGCTTACAGTGTTTTGTGTTATATGTTTCAGGTTTTCTCAGGATCACGGGACGGCACCGGCTCGATTGTACACACCAGAGGAAGCGTTTGTTTTAAGGATCCTGGTTTATTAATTGATTGAACAAAAGAGTCATGTATTGTAATTTAAATAAAAATGAGATTTTTATGAAAAATGTTAAAGAGATAAGCGAATTTAAATGAAAATTTTGGTTTGAAAATTTCGGTGTTACAAGTTGGTATCAGAGCCTTGGTTTGAGGGATTCGGATGCACCTTCGGGTAAATCTGGACTCAAACTGAGGAAGTAAGAAAAGTTTTCAAAGAAATGATTTTCTAAAAGTGAATAAGAGTTGAAAGAGAAAGCGAGAAATAGCAGTGTGTACAATCAGCCAGAGCCCGAACGGTGATTTCCTAAAATACCCTTACTTTTGTGTTATGAGATATTTATGATACATTTTATGAGATATTATGCATGCTAGAGACAGGCTAGGTATTTCATATCTGAGGACTAGAGTGGCCTGATTTGTGATGCCTTATCCTAGGAGTTGCTGTTATATGTGATGTGCGTTTGAGTATGAGTGAGAGTATTCTGTTGGAATCCTTTTAGGGGATTTGAGTAGAGGAGTAATCTAGGAGAGACGCCTAGATGAGTATTGTGGTGCTTATCGAGAGAATAGTAGAGCCCACGAGGGGTAAGAGTTGTAGAGTTCGGTGGTACTTTTGATAATGAGCAGAGCAAGCGGAGTTATCACCCAGAGTGAGTTCTATGTATTCTTCGATGCCCGAATGCTGCTTGCTTCGTGCTTTGTGGAAATCTCGATGATGGGAGTAAGCTACTAAGTGAATATGACGATATTCAGGAGGTAGATGGCTGGCATCATTAGGAGCTCTTCAGCAGCTGATGGCGGAGAAGTGGGAGGACCAAGGAAGAGCCTAGGGAGTAACCTTAGCCAGATGAGTATGCTGGCGAAGTAGAGCATTTCGCTGAGGAGCGAGCACGTGTGGCGGAATTAGTGAACGAGAAGGTTGAGCAGCTACTTAGGAGCTCTGGAATGGTCCGTGTGGAAAGTATGGGTTGATGTGGCAGGTAGTATGGGCCCGTACTACCGAAAGCAGAGGACCCATACTCAATATAGGGGGTATTCTGAAGGTTCTAACTAGCAGATTAAGGAGTGATGTTATGGTTCGAGTACCATACATCAAAGCAAATTGAGGAGTGATGTTATGGTCCGAGTACCATACATCGGAGCAGATGGAGTAGTGATGTTATGGTTCGAGTACCATACATCGGAGCAGATTGGGAAGTGATGCCATGGTTCGAGTACCATGCATCTTAGCATTTTGAGGGGTGATGTTATAGTTCGAGTGCCATGCATTGTAGCAGATTGAGAAGAGATGTCAGGGGCTGAGTACCATGGTTCTTAGCAAATGATGCTTGTGATTCTCCGGTTGTCCGGTCAGGATTGATTGGTGGAGTTTGGACGCGATGGGGTTTTAGGCCTGAGGGCCATGATTGAGTCTGAAGAGGCATCCCTTGAGAGGGAGGTCGAGAGCATTTCAGAGTACCTTGGTAAGATGTCAGATGTAGTTGCAAGACTCAGGGATTGGAAGAGAAGGCATTTATGGGGGATTGCGGTCTGAGTGAGCAATCAGCCGATGGAGGAGATGTCACCTTCTGTGACTTGTTGGGTGCTATTTATGTTTCCTATGGGAAGTAGGAGAGGTAGGAGATTTCAGTTTTGGGTTTAGGAGTAAACCCTACGGGTTGACATTGATGACGAATATTTACACCAGAGTATCAGGCAACATATCTGCCGCAAGGAAATGATCTACCATGAGCAGGTAGTCAGTGGGGACTGGGATGGTCAAGGACCACATTACACCCTAATTGAGTATAGTAGGGCGTGTGGTAGCGGTATCAGCGGGTAATCTAGGCGAGTATATCAGAGCGGTGGCTCTTCTGTATATGATGGGTATTGTGTATGGTAGTGGAGTCCTTGATCTTGTGATGATTCACGTGTTGGGACGGGGGTTGAGAAGTCGAGGATGAGGAGTATGATGATTTATTGTTTCAGTCTAAGAGTCAGAGATAGTACTGGACAATTGAGATGTTCGGTATTGGGATGGTATGAGGCTTCGAATGGCTAGAGGCAGTCGTGATGAGAAGTTCCTGAGGATTTCATCGGAGATTTAGGGCATTTGAGGTTTCCTGATCCCTACGTGGGGAGATCATTGGGCGTTGGGTGGCACCTTCCAAGCGTAGGTGCGAAGTTTATGGGGGAAACCGTCTGTGGGGTAGATTGTTGAGGCGTCAATTGGTGATGGTTCGAACCCTAAGTGGGGGAGAACCGGGTATTTTATTGAGGGAACCAAAGATTTGTGCAAGAGCGGTTAGGGGTTGGATTCAGAGACCTTCGGGTCGAATTCATGAAGACCAGGGTCATTGGTGATCAAGGAGAGGTGCAGAGCGAGATAATGCATGTGGTACGTGTCTGAGAAAGGATGAGTGTCTCCACGGCAGGTGGTCAATGGTCAGGAACCTGGCGATGGTCAGGGCTGTTTCAAGTGGAAGGCTTGTAAGGATGGTATGGGTAGTTGAGAATTTCTGAGTCGAAGTATGGATTGTATATGCCCCTTTTGGGGTAGTTAGAAGATGATCGAGCAGCCAACTCCCGGGTCGGTATGTGAATTCTTGCTTGGATTTTGAGCAGTAGAGGAAAGGGTTTCGGTGGATCATCTACGTGTTCTAATGCGTTAGCGCTTTCTCTATATTCCAATTGAGTGTTTGGACACACCGAATTTGCGCATTGGGTAAAATGAAGAATTAATTATGGGGTTTAGAGGAAAGGTATTGTTGTATCTGTATGGTGCTGGGAGTAGGAGATCAGTGGTTGAGGCAGGACATTGTGATGTTCTGTAATGGTGTTCCGTGGTACCCAGGTATAATGTCCCGATTTCGGAGTTATTTAGAATCTTGAGTTTGAGACGACTAGTGGTGTATCATGTATCTACGGTTCCAGTGGGAGCCCTTCGAGTATTGAAATAAAGAGGGATTATTTGAGAAAGTGGATCTCTGCAGAGGTAGGAATTTTGTTATGACGGTTGCCGCCAGAGTCTGTGATGCATATTTGGGTCGAGTGTGCTGCCAGCACATGTGTGCGGCCATATGTGCTGCCATGTGTGCGGCCATATGGTGTTCTTGGTGTTTTTGGTACCTTTTGTGAAGATCTTCAAGGAGAATGTATGATACTTGAGAGGATTTCGTGTTCTATGCTTGAAGAAGTGAAGGAAATGTTCAAAAATGACTAAGTGTGCTATATATAGGTGGAGTGTGCGGTTGGGAAGGGTGTGAGGCCGCAAACACATGTGTGTGGCCGCACACTCCATGTGTTGGAGTGTTTGGCCTCTTTTTGAATCCTACACTTTGAGTTAACCCATTTCCACACTCCAACCTTGATTATAACACGTTTAGAACGCTCCAATAGACCTTAAATGGTACTACAAGATAGCAAAACGAGTCTATTATTGATAAGAAATGAAGAATGCAAGTTAGAAATTTTCGGGTTGTCACATCATCCCCCCGTTAAAGGGAATTTCGTCCCGAAATTAGAATTTAGACAAGGAAGTAGGTACGGATGATCGAGTCATGAGGAGGAAACTTCCTAATCGATTGGTTCTAGCGCTCCTAAGTGAAATCGGGTTCTCGGTTGGTCTTCCAACGAACCTTCACTAACGGGCGGTGGTGATGCTTCGTCCGCTTGACCTCTTGGTCGAGGGTCACTACGGTTCTAATATGAAGGCGAGGATCTCGATGAGTGGACTTACAAGAGTCCTAAAGGAAAGGTGTGGTTTCATGATCGATACGCTAAGAGTATAATGTACGTTACTGAGTTCGCGGAGTAGGTCTAGTTTGTACGAGACACAGGACCGATTCTGATAAGAATCTCGGAGGTCCTAACCATATTGGATTTAGCTTTCCACGCGATCTGAAGCGTATTAAGTCATTCCCCGAGTGAGTTCTCCTAAGGAACTCGGTCACTCACTTGGAATTCCAATGGTTTCTTTTTCTTGTTTAACTTCTCAGACAAAGGCCACCCCTTGCTGGGTCAAAGTCGTACGGTTTCCTGTGATTTGCGAGGGTTTTGGATGAACTATGACAGTAGGTCTGTAAGACCTAGAATTTGGTGAAAGACTGTCGGCGTCTCTGGTGTCGACAAATGATCAACGGTTTTGACAAATTGAAAAAGTACTCAAAATTTCCCACATTACTATTAGTGTGTCATAGAAATTCGACTCTTCAATTTCAAAACTCGTGCCTAGAGAACTTCGCTAAAAGTTCCTCTGTAGGAAATATTTCCATGGGTTTTCTTCTTACTACGAGGGTAGATAATTAAGTCATTACATGGAGAAATGACGAAATGAACCAAGTAATAAAGACATACCCTACACGTTTAGCTCATGAAAGCTATGGGCGTATTGGTCCTATCCGAAGGGTATCACTACGGACTCGAAGTGTCCACATCGAATACGGAAGATAGTCTTCCGGACATCCTTCCCTAACACTCGGACTGGTGATATTCGGATCTCAGATCCATTTCTGAAAGTAATTCTTTCCTTGCGTTTGCTCAACCATTTCATCTATGCGAGGTAGAGATAACGATTTCTAATGAAAATCTTGATGGAGTCCTCGATATCTGAGGCACATACGATGCAATCCGTCGATCTCTGGGAGAATAAGGCTGGGGGTTCTCCAGGGTGAGAAGCCTAGTCTTCTAATTCTATCATTGTGCAGTTCGTTAATTTGTTTGTACTGTTTTGGTATCTCTGTAGGTGTTTAGACTATAGGGCGATCTGTTTACAAGAGTCGTACTGGGTTCTAAGTTTGTTCACATGACGATGCGATTACTCGTAGGCTTAGGCAGTTCTCCGTCCTGAAGTTCATATTAGAATTCATACCTGGTTTCACAATCACAATTTCGTGTATACGAGTCATATATAATATTAGATTGAAAAGGTAGTCGAATAACCGATTCTTCTTTAAGCTCACATCCCATCGGGGAAAAAGAAGTTAAAGTGGAATCATCAATTCTAAACCTGTAGAACCTTGATTATATATCACTCTTATGCATACATTCCTCAGTGATAGATCAATCGTATAAATCCTCGGATTGAACTTGAGGTACTGCACGGGTGGTACTTCGGGGATTTCTTCGGAAAGAAAATAACTAAGAGGAACTCCTGGCATGAGTACTTCGGTGTTCTGATATGACGGCTTCGCTGGAAAAGTAATCTAGAAGAAAGAGATGTACGTATGAAGCTATTTTTGTGAGGATCAAATTGAATCGAGTCGTATGATAATGTCGGAATCATACTGAAACTTAAAGACATTAGATTTGAACATAAGACATTTACAGACAAAACACAACTGTGCAACCATGAACAAAGTTACAGTACTTCAGATTTACCACTAGAGTATTGCTGCGAATAAGATATACTACAAAAGACAAGTATACGCAGCACGAGAATCCCTATACAGACAAGATCTCGCAAAAGGTAAGACTCTAGTTGCACTTGTTCTGGATAGTTTATAAGTCTGTTACAACAACACGCCTAAGTTACATTAACGAGGGTTCTGGAGTAGGCTCTCCTGCAGCTGTGATCCTGAGAATCCTCCCATCTGCGCCAGAGTTCTTTGCTATAGGGCGATCCTTCTTGACGTGCCCTATCTCACCGCATTGGTGGCATGACTGGCTAGTACTTACATTGGTGACGGGATTGCGGTGTTTAGCCAGTGTTATGTGGACACGAGTGCCTTCCTCGTTACTCCACTTTGAAAATTGCTTCCTAAAGCGTTCGGCCGGAGTTGCCACTGGTGGCTGTGGCATGGCAAGTCTTTGGGCTCTCTTGCGCTCCCTTAAGGATTTACGATATCATCTCTTCCTTTCGGTCTTTAGGCTTCGCAAGTCCATGACTATTGCCATTTGTTGGTTTCCCGGTTTGGTACTACCATCGGAACTCCCGGCTCCTTTTTCAGTCTTGTTTGTGTTGTCTGAGTTGATGTGTGTAAGGAAAGTTGTCACAGCAGCTGCTACTGCAGCTTGTAATGTAGCGGTGTCGATATGGAGGATAGGGGTTTCGTTGCTCGGCTGATTGTTTCCTGATGACGACATGATTCTGTAACACGAAAGATAAGGATTTTGTGAGTGATTCTGGTTGACCCTAGATGTACTTCCATTGCTCAAGAAAAGAGTAAGAGTATGTTCTTGAAAGGTTGACCTACATCCCTATGATGTAGTCCTAGTACAGATTGGAGGTATGATCGTGAAGGTTTGACCTACATCACTATGATGCAGTCCTAGTAATGAGTAGAAGTAAGTTCGTAGAATGGTCTCAAGACGTTTTTCGTTCAAGCCGAGGTATTGTGGGTTGGTGAATAACAAGATCCAACCACTGAAAGAGACTTGGAAATGTCTTGACTAAAGCAGGTTTCAGCTAGACTATAATGAAAGTATGATGAGAATACTTTAATAAAGTAAATGACACAGAAGTTAGCCGACTGTCAATATCTTTGATGTTCATGACGTAAAAGTTTCGGGGAAATGACCTTGTAAAGGTCTTACATCATTTTCAGAGTAGATAGTTCTTGACAGCATAAAGACCTAACCAAAGTACTTACAGTACAAGATAATTTCATAGAAAATGCCACATCGGGCAAAGACAGAAAACGATTACTTTCTAACAAGGGAAGTAAGGTACTATTGACGACGGTCATATCTCTGGTGAACTCTCAATCCAGCCAGTTGACGTTCTACATCAAGTAGGTGTCTTTCGTACACCCTCTGGCGTACTCGGAGCTCTATGACTTCGGTTCGTGATTCAGCCAGTGCTTGCAACAGGGTTTCATGGTTTCTCTCTGATCTCTCGCGAGCATTTTCTAGACGTATGGTGCAGAGGGTATGCATTTTAGCATCGGTGACAACTTCGGTAATCTGATATAGGGCTGTCCTGCCTTGAATCTCATTTCGGGTCACTCTGCGGGCGAAGATTGGCAAGACTCTATCTGCTGAGCCCCCATTGCTCAAGTCGTAAAAGCTTCGGTTACCATTAAATGTCATGGGTTGATCTTGTACTTGGCTTCATGTTTCCAAGCATTCCATCCACTCAGGCGTCGGGCCATGAAAAGCCGGACGAGGGTTAGGAATTGGAAATGGTGCTGCTCGGGGTAGGTTCTCAACCTCTAGTTCGGAGTTAGCATCATCAGAAAGGTCTTCATCATGGTGATCATTCAAAAGGATAGGATGATCATTCTCTGGTTCTTCTCCAAACCAACCAGCAATGACTTCATTCGGAAGATACTGGTTGCCGTGGGGATGGAGTCCAGCCATGTTTTTAAAGCGAGAATTTAGGGTAAGAGAATAATTATTATACGAACTATCTAGATAATTATTTAGAAAACCTTCATTAGTTACATCGCTATTTGTGAAGTGCATACCAGTTATGTGTAATCTAAACAGGATAGACCTTCGAATAAGTGACCTTAACTCCATATTCACACAGAATAGGGGTGAAGTAAAATTTTCACAGATTCTAAGTCTATAACATCCTAATTACATATAGCCTTAGTGTATCCACTTAGCAACTATCAACTTAGTAATGAAGATCCCGTTTTAGTTCTCAAGTATAAAGTACTTATAGTAACACCAAATACTCTTATCGTATTTTAAATTTTAATGTTATGTTCTATTGTTCTCATTGTGGTAGGGTTGGTAAGATTTTAGCATTGTTGCAACCACACAATTAAACTTAGGCACATGCTAGTCAACCCTCGGATAATATAGGTGATCAGGCTATATCTTCCCAGTTTTGACCATATGTCTCTAAGCCCACCTGTGTTGCCCAACAATCGTAATTCTTTTTGTACTGCCCCAGTGACACTGATTTTAGTATGAATGCAGGCACGTATACTTACTTAAATATTTTATTATTTAAAGTATAAACTCTTGGTCAGAGTATTTTTAATCCCTTATGTATTTATAGTTAGTATATCTTTTATGGGTTGATATACTTAATTCACTATAAACAATGCTCTAATACCAATCTGTCACACCCCAAAACCAAGAACGGAGGAAACGTTCTGGGGCGGAGGACATCACGTACAGTATCACAACAATGTAAAGTAGTAAACAAACAACAAAATCATCCATTTCATTAATAATATAATTATTATACAAGTGTGTTATGTCAAATTTTGATAAACACTAAAGCATAAATCAAAATGAAAGACGAGTCTTCAACGAGCTCCATCTTCCTTAATCCTTGCATCGGTACCTGTCTATGATGACCTAAGGATACAAGTAATTTTGAAAGCGAGTATCATCTTTAAAGCTGGTGAGATCATAAGTATTTTAGTGTCTTAATTTGTATGTTTATGAACGGTAAGTATGGAAAATGTATATGAACTGTAAATGTAAAAAAAATGTTTGTAAAACAACTGTAAACGTTTGAAAAACTCTAGAAATCCCTATGATTCCTACTATTATATAACGGTGTCTTCTACCAAGACCTAACTGTTCTCAAGGTAGTCTTCTACCAAGACTTAACTGTTCTAAATGTTCGTTTCTTGTAAAAGTGTGTAATTTTCCCCAGTGTAACTATCGTTATCAAAATATAGTTTCTACATTACCGTGCGTCGTGTGAATGTTCACGAAGTGAATGTAATGGGAAAACGAAATAGTACTATGGTGTAGTGTCGAACTACAACCGTACCAATTACCTTAGGTCTAGGGTAATCTTGTAAGTACTGTAGCATTTGTAATAAATAACTACATCGGTACTCAGCTGCCTTATTTGAGGGATAAGGTATAATGTGATGTCTAGATCCCAGGCTGTACGCTCCCCTATCAAAGGGATTTTGGGACCTACCCACGACCCCTGCATATCTGCAAGCCGTGAGCATCCACATTACTATGATCATGTATACTCGATATAACTATCACAATTGCGTTGTGATTCATCAGTATAGTTAGATCCTGAACTGGGTCCATGATATAACACCTAGTGACATATGTTCTATGTATATGTGAGTGTACTCGTGTAATTGTGATCATTTAATTGTACTCATGTAAGTGTGACCATGTAAACGTATCTATGTAATAGTATAGTAATGTAATCGTTCTAGTATTGTTGTATATGTTCTCTTTCTAGTATAGTTGTATATGTTCTTCTCTAGTATAGTTGTATATGTTCTTCTCTAGTATAGTTGTATATGTTCTTCTCTAGTATAGTTGTATATGTTCTCTTTCTAGTATAGTTGTATATGCTCTCTTTCTAGTATAGTTGTATATGTTCTTCTCTAGTATAGTTGTATATGTTCTTCTCTAGTATAGTTGTATATGTTCTTCTAGTAGTAAGTACTGACTCATGAATGAACTGACTCATAGTATGATATCGCGTTCTAGTAATATTTCTAGTATCTTCCTAAACTACCCATATGGTAGTTTACTAGTAATCTAACTGGTACGTATGAACATGGATGTATACCCTAGCTACCCAAGGGCATGGGATGAACTGGAAGGGCCTTTATGACTATATATGTACATATGTTATATAACTAATATTTAAATGACCTTCGGACGAGTACCCGATATCCCACCAGACCACATCTCAAGCGCGAAAAGGAAATAAGGTGGATAGCCTTCCTAAGTCTTTTAAACATTTCTTATATAACTATACATATAGAGGCATGTAATTTATAATTTAAAAGCATAAAATAAGTTTTGTAAAACCTTTGAACATAAATATGTTCTAAGAAAAGATCGACTTGATGTCAATTTATAAAACGTTTTGAAGGCATGGGTTTGATAAAACAACTTTAGTATAAGGAAGCATTTGTTTGAATCACAATTGTAAATAAGTTTGAAAAGTAATATACAAAGTAAAATGTACAGAGAAATAAGGAGTTTTAAACACATAAAGTGTTTATGAAAGACATTTGAAGGAAACTGTTTAGTAAAACGGCTAATGAGTAGCCAATCATTTGAATGCTGCTTATTAATCACATGTGATTGATATAATAATTAGCATAATTCTACTTGTATCCTCCCCCATAAAACATTTAAGAACAGTTTAAAAACATTGATTAAGGGGTATGAACTCACCTGTAGTGAGTGGTTCTGATGAAAATGTTGGATCAGTTGCTAAGTATCAAGTGGTGGCTTGAGTACACACGCGAATCCTATTTAGCATATATTGGCATATATATGAATATAATTAGTGTTATGAACGACTAAATAATGATTTTGGGACCACCTTAGGGACTAGTAAACACTTATAATGAAGTGTTACAATCATATATGATTGTATGAGGGTTTATAAGGCTATACAAGAGGGTATATGGCCAAAATACACACTATATATGTGTGTGTGGCCAGGTGTGCGGCCTAGTGTGCTGCCAGCACATGTGTGCGGCCCTGTGTGCGGCCATGTGTGCTGCCAGATGGTGTGTGCTGCCATGTGTGCGGCCATATGGTGTTCTTGGTGTTCTTGGTACCTTTTATGAAGATCTTCAAGGAGAATGGATGATACTTGAGAGGATTTCATGTTCTATGCTTGAAGAAGTGAAGGAAATGTTCAAAAATGACAAAGTGTGGTATATATAGGTGGAGTGTGCGGTTGGGAAGGGTGTGAGGCCGCAAACACATGTGTGTGGCCGCACACTCCATGTGTTGGAGTGTTTGGCCTCTTTTTGAATCCTACACTTTGAGTTAACCCATTTCCACACTCCAACCTTGATTATAACACGTTTAGAATGCTCCAATAGACCCTAAATGGTACTACCAGATAGAAAAACGAGTCTATTATTGATAAGAAATGAAGAATGCAAGTTAGAAATTTTCGGGTTGTCATAGCTGTGGGGAAATGCTAATATGTTCAGGGGTAAATACGAAATTTCCTCATGTAAAATTGGACATATTAAAAATAAAAAAAATATAGCATATGATGTTAGCCCTGCACTTAGTCTGAAACCACAACCTGATCAAATTTATATTTGAGCTTGAAGATCACTTAGCTGAAGCCCAGAAGCATGCATATCGTCTAGTAAAGAGACACAGAGGTATCTAATATTTGATAATGAGGATAGGAAGGGCATTCATGTCTTTTTAACACAATTTGTGTAATATTTTTATAGAGTTGGGGCAATCTCTATCATATTTTGGAATAACAATCAAGCTCCTTGGTGCTTGGACTGCTTTCTCTGAGATTGGAGCAAAATTAGAGATGCTATCAATCAAACTGCAAAGAGAAGTTAGTTTCTATTTCTTTTTGCACTCTTTTAGATATCTAAATTAAAAAATTTATAACAAAATAGAAATCTATAATGTACGTGCAGTGCAATCTATCAAGGTAATTTTTGAATTTTAAAAGCTTGTCATTGACCTTTATTTTTATATATTTCTTGAATTTCTATTGTTTTCTTGCTTCAGGGGACCATATCAGAGAGGGCTAATGCTTTCAGGCAACAATGTGAATTGAACAAGACAATAAAGCTAAAAGAAATTGATATGTTTGACTTCCATTATTCTATATTTTGATTATGAGATAAATTCAAGAAATAGCAAAATATGATTTTTATTATTCTATATTCTGATTATAAAATTGTTATTTCAGCAACAAATTGAGGCTAACTCGATCTGAAAAGGTGTTAGACGCAGAGCATGAATACAAGGAGGTTAGATTTTTTATATAAAAAAACAGTCTGTATCTTAACATCTCACATCTTTCAAATCTTATATGTTTCTTATATTTTGGCTATATCTTTTTTTAGATTTTTTATATAAAAAAAACTGTTGTTTAGTTTCTAAAAAATATATATCAGCAATGTATAGGATGCATAACGTATAAATAAGACAACCGAATCGATTGCAACAAACTTATGGAAGATAACATTACACGTAATTTTCAATATTTAAAGATGAGAAACACAATGGTTAGAAGTTAAGGGACTGAAATATCATATATGTGATAGTTGTAGGACTAAATATGTAAATCACTCTACTAATTATCTATACCATCGTGTGTGCGGAGGAACAAAGCAAACCATATCCTACTTAGTCTGTTTAACATTCCTTATATATATATATATATATATATATATATATATATATATATATATATATATATATATATATATATATATATATATATATATATATATATATATATGAATCATTACCATGTAAATCCATTGCTTCATACGGATATATTTTTGCATATATATTCTCATTGATTGTTTGTTACTAAAGATATATAGGTTGTAAAAACAGTAAAAATATATATAATAAAATTAAATCTTATACAAATAAAATATTTAATTTGTTTAATCCCTCTTTCCAATCCCACCAAACCAAATATCCCTGTATATACTCCTTGAAAACTGATTCTCCATTAATTACGCATAAATTCCCCATGCTAAAGATAAGTTTGGTGGTGGACGTCTATGTTCGTCCTGTTTTCCTCTCAACTTCTAAGGCCTGTTCGTTGCTTCTTACTATCGTGCTCCCACACATTCTGGTAAAATTTCTTTTATTTCTTCCATCTTTTTCCTAATCTTCATCTTTTATATGTAGTTTACTTGTGTTTCTACAATTTCTACATAAAATTGATCGACCTTCTCTAGTTTCTATCCCGCTGAATTAAAACATTGATTATTGTAACATGTTTTTACTGATCAGAATATGTCCCGTTCATGATTGGGATTGCCAATTTGGCATTTGGCATCTCCAATTTGTAGAATCGATCTCTGACTTGGAGATTGCAACATCGACCCACTGATAACCAATGGTGCTTACATCTTTTTCTACGATTTATTTTCAGATACTTCTAATAATGCTTCCAATACAGTCAATTGATTATATATTTCATATTCTTGTATATTCTTATTCTAGAATCTTTCTCTGTAAATGTAAACAGTAAGGAACACAGTGCAACTAGACAACCATATTTGGCTTTACAGAAAAGTAGGTAGACACTAAAAGGAAAGAGACCCACATATATTAATTTAATCTGTATAAGTAGTACTTGATTGTAGGTGAAGAATAATGAGAATACAATTTTATGTCAAACTTTTTGGTGTAACACTATTTTTTTGCTGGATTCACTAAAATTCAGTTGCTCTAGGAAAAACACTTCCATTTATTTCAAAAAAATTTTCATTACACATCATTTCGGTCATTTATCTATTGTTGGCTGCCACACTTCTTGATTTTATCATATTTTCTGATCAGTTTCAATATACCTTGTTTGTTTATGTGTAAACTTTGCTTCCTTATAATATTTCATTTCTAATTTGTTCTTACAGAATAGATGTCGTCGTTCCCATTGAAAGGAAATCCAACAAGGCCACACAAGAATATGCATTGGTTGTTACCAAGGTACACGAATGAAGCATCCGCACCGACTATGAGGCCGACAACATCTACCTCCCCACTATTTGGTACTCCATCAGCCCCAACAACCACCCATTCATCCACACCAACACCATCATTTGCCCCTGCATCGACACCGACACCAACACCGACAACATCTACCCCTATAATGTTTAGTACACTATCAGCCCCTTCATCCGCATCAGCCCCACTGTTTAGTACCCTGTCATCCCCTTCATCTACATCGGCCTCACTGTTTAGTACCCTATCAACCCCTTCATCCACATCATCCACATCGTCATCCCCTTCATCTACAACAGCCCCATCGTCTGCCCCTTCCTCCACAACAACCACATCGAAACCAGTTTCTACTGAACAACAAGATGCACAACTAGAACAATGCTTGCAAATTAAAGTTCAGACAAATATGTAAGTGAAATGACTAATTAATCTTCATATTGTTTTTGTTTAAGTTTGATTAGTTCATATTATTATGCATTTTTATTTTTGTTTTGTAGATTATTACCTTCAGGTAAATGTTCGTCCATAATTAAGAAATCATTCCTAGATAAAGTGGACGAAAATGGATATAAGTGGGTAAATATAAGTGAAGAGATAAAACATTTTTATTGGGAAGAGTTTCAGGTAGATTATTTATTATAACTTAATTGTTACTATGTATTATAGAAAAAATGTCAGTGGGATGTTGCTGTTAGTGACTCAGTCGTTAAGGCTGCTTGGGAGCAGAAGGCCAAAGAAAGATATCGACAGTACATCTATGACATAAGCAAAAGAAACCCAACTCGTGAAAAGCCATGTCACATAGAAATACAAGTATGGAATGCTTGGAATGTAATATGGGATTCAGAAGACTTCAAGAAAAAATCAGAGCAAAATAAAAAAACAGGCGTAAAGGTGTAGTGGGTGGAAAACCCCACCTACCCATACTGGTGGATCGACTTCACATCAACAAATTGCTGCTGATATGGTATGTTTTTTTTAACTATTAGTATTCTTTTCTATATCTTATTTTCATTTCATCTAATGGGGGGATGTTTTAAATATTATGGAATATTACATTCATTTTTACTTATGACCACTTTTTGAAAAGTGTTATAGCATCCTATAATATCTATATAATATAACCAATTTCTTGGTTTATTATTGGTTAATGTAAATTATTAAAGTCTAGTATGATAATTTATTTCTTTCACTACATCTTATGGTGATATTTGACATATATTTGGTATTAATGTAGGAGGAATATACGGGAAAAGCTCCATCATGCTATGAAATATTCATGTTTACTCATACTAAGGATCATGACGGAAAGACATTTCAAGTTGAAAAAGCTAAAGAAGTTCATGTAAGTTTATTTGTAATTTACTTGATAAAAGGAATTTTAATTTTTTTTTTTGTATAAAATAAATATTAATGCAACAATATCATTGTAGGATTTGTTTGTGTCTCGATGTGCGGATTTGGCATTGCGAGGAGAGGAAGTACTTGAAAGCGAACTGTTTTATACAGCTGTTGGAGGACATGACCGTAAGAAAAGAGTTTACGGGCTTGGATCATATGGCAAATCCATTTTTCATGAAAACTCCTCTCAAACATGCACTTCATCAGATATAAGTTTTGAAAAACACCATCTCGAGACGAAGATCCAGAAATTAGAGGAAACCATAGACCAACAAAGGATGGAGTTGGATGATGTGAGAAACATAGTTAATGATATGAGAAACACAAATAATCAGTGATACACTTTTTATTGATTGCATTTTAGGATTTCTAGTTGAGTTTGAGTATTAGACTAATTTGATTGGTGATTTGGACAAAGGGGTATTTCATTTGGTAATAAACTATTTTTTATTAAGAATTTTGTAATTTCTTTTATTGTTATTGCAATTTTAGAATCTTGATTTTGTTATAAATTTGCTTCAGAAAAAAATTGAATCATTTTTGTATGTTTTTTTTAACTAATCACGTCACCACAATTTGTTATTGATATTTTTACGTTGTTATTATGTAGTTGAATTATTATGGATTTTGCTATGGAATCTATTCCGTCAAATTTTTTCTGCAACGGAGATATGTTGTGGTAAATTTACTATAGAATATTTGCAACAAAAGTATATTGTAGTAAATTTGCTATGGAAGTTGGTCGTAGTAAATCTACTACCAACTATCTACTACATAATTAGATCGTAGTAGATTCACTATGGAATATTTGCTACGACATTACCCGTAGTGGAATTGCTATGGAAATTAGCTACGAGGATGGTTTGTAGTTAATTTGTGACATATTAACTATGGATCAGGTCGTAAGTAATTTGTTACGGATGTGCTACAGAAAACAATTGTAGTTAATTTGTCACAGATTAACTACACATCGGGTCGTAGGTAATTTGCTACGGACATGCTACGGACAACAATTGTAGTTAATTTGCTACGTTACTGCTACGGATATAGTTTATAGCTATTTTTCTACGGAATAAGTGTGTTGCAAAATCCGTCATGAAGGTCCTACGGATTCCGTAACAATAGTTTAGTAACGAAGATTTTTGCAACAAATGGGTTCCGTAGCAAATTTCGTCTCTAATCACACTTAACTACGAAATATCATGTTTTAGTTACAAAATTTTTCTGTAGTTATTTCGGTTTTTTCTTGTAGTGTGACTCAACACTCGGACAGCGCTTCGATACTCTCAAAACAATTTTCCTTCGATTAAACCTAGTATTAATACCACTAGGGTTTAGTCTAACGATAACCGCGACAGATTAATAGTCTGACTATTATTACTATTATATAAGCGTTAAATAACACTCAATATAACTCATAATAATAGCCCAAATAATTATTTTAAGGACCTAATAACATTACTATAATTATTTGAAAGCTATATTAAATTTTTTGTTAGCGTAGCTTACTTACAACGGATTTTAAAGAAAACCGAGCTTTGCTTGGAGCAGCATTTTCGAAACCGAAAGACCCTTTTTCTCGGGACTCTGGGAGCCTCGGGGCTTCCTTTGGGAGCTAGGGGTTTTACCTAGGGTTTAGGAGGCTCAAAATAGGCTAGAGAGAGAAAGAAATTAGAGAGTAAAAGAGAATTGGTGTGAAAAAGTCGGAACCCTTCGCAACCTATTTATAGGTGCTGGACTTCGGACTTACGCTACGCGTTCAGCAGCATTACGCTGCGCGTAGCTTCCGATAAGCTTGCCAGCCTCGCACCAACTGGCTCGCACCTGCATCAGATGGATAAGAAGCGAAGGTACGCTGGGCGTACCAACCTCGGACACGGGGCGTAATAGCGGGGGTTACGTGGCGTGATCCGAAGCGCGTTTCTTCATCAGCGATGGGTGGCCCAGATGCTGCCACGTCACCAGCTCCTCACCAGGCTTCACAAATTCGACTAAAATCTTTAAAAATTCGTAACGTTCGCGTACGAGCTCTGTTTTTGATGTTCTTTATATCCACACGAAGGAGGGAACGTACTCTACAACTTTCATTTAGACTTTGTCGGCTAATTTTGACTCTATTTTGAAAGTTACATTATTAACAGGTCGGGACAGGATTGGTCCGTTAAATTCTCATAACTTCTTCATCCGACATTCGTTTTCGCCCATATTTTTCTTGTTACTCTACTCTTAACGAGATATTCGATTCTCGTTTAGGTCGTGTCGGCTAAAAACCGCTCGATCTATTATTCGAATTTCGGGCTGTACACTGCTAATCCGAAACTTCGAAAAATCATAACTTCTTCATACGAAGTCAGATTTGGGAGTTCTTTTTATGTACGCTCTCGGTTTAATGTATTCTACGATTTTCGTTTAGATTGCTAAGGCTAAATCTCGTTCTATTCTAAATTCACTATTTATGTTTCCCGGTATCGTGCTGGTTCTGTTGCGAAACTTCGACGGGTCATAACTTCTTCGTTATAACTCGGATTTCGGCGGTCTTTATATGTACGGAAACCTTGTAACATATACTAAAAATTGGTTAAGATTATTTATTCTAAATAATATTTTGCCAAAAAGTCATTTTCAACACTTATTATATCTAAATTGATTAGCCCGGATCTACGGGCGTTACATCTGTCAATGTGTTTGGATCTCCCGTGATCCCTTGGTTCCTTGGCTAAGGCAACTGCACTTTCACTATCACATAAAATCTCCATAGGCTCCTTTATAGCTGGTACTACTCCAAGGCTTCCAATGAAGTTCTTCATCCATATCGCCTCCTTTGTTGCCTCGCTTGCTGCTATGTACTTTGATTCGCAAGTTGAATCAGCCACTGTCTCCTGCTTGGAACTTTTCCAAGTAATTGCTCCTCCTTTTAAGGTAATAACCCCGCCTGACTGAGAGCGAAAATTATCCCTATCAGTCTGGATGCTAGCATCATTATACCCTACAACTCTCAAGTCATTACTCCCACTGAGGGTAAGGACCCAGTCCTTAGTCCTCCGTAGATACTTGAGAGTGTTCTTTACCGCAATCCCGTGAGCCTTGCCAGGGTTCCTCTGATATCTGCTGACCATGCTCAAAGAAAAGGTACATCAGAACGAGTACAATTCATAGCATACATGATCGAGTCTGCAACAGAAGTATATGGTACTCGACTCATCTCAGCTATCTCAGCCTCTATACTCAGGCTTCGAGTCTTACTCAGTCTGGCGTTACTCTGGATTGGTAACTCTCCTTTCTTGGAATGCTGCATGCTGAACCTATTCTGCACCTTATTCAAGTAGGTACTTTGACTAAGTCCAATTAGTCTCTTACTCATGTCTCTCAAAATCCTTATCCCTAGGATATAGGCAGCTTCTCCAAGGTCCTTCATAGCGAAACACTTCCCAAGCCAGGACTTCACTTCCTGTAGAGTTGGGATGCCATTTCCTATGAGTAGTATGTCATCCACATACAATACCAAAAAGCTAACTATACTCCCACTAGCCTTGACATATACACAAGACTCATCTTCGCTCCTCGAAAAACCAAACTCTTTGACTTTCTCATCGAAACAAAGATTCCATCTGTGAGGTTCTTGTTTCTATCCATAGATGGATTTCTCAAGCTTACACACTTTATTAGGGTACTCTGTACTGACAAAACCCTCTGGCTGACTCATGTAAACATCCTCAGCCAACCTTCCATTAAGGAAAGCAGTTTTGACATCCATTTCCCATATTTCATAATCATGAAATGCAGCAATGGCTAACATAACACTGATAGACTTAATCTTTGCTACTGGTGAAAAGGTCTCGTCATAATCAACTCCTAGAGTTTGAGAAAAGCCCTTTGCTACCAGTCGCGCCTTATAAGTGTGTACATTACCATCCATGTCGGTCTTCTTCTTGAAGATCCATTTGCACTCGACTATCTTACGACCTGGTACATTGTCAACCAAATTCCAAACTTGAGTGTCATACATGGACTGTATCTCGCTGTCCATAGCCTCTTTCCATTTAGCATACTAGGGGTCTGCCATGGATTCCGTGTAGCTGTTAGTTTCATCCAAACTTACCAGTGTACTATCACTGATAAGTGTATCACCTTTCGCAGTAATATGGAAACCATAGTAATGCTCAGATGCATTCCTAACTCTCGTAGAACGCCTCAGAGGTATAGAGTCGTCAGTTGGATCAACAAGAGTTTCCTCCTCAGGTTGATTGCTAGGGTTTGAGGTTCCTTCACCACTTGAATCTTGAATTTCTTCAAGGTCAATTTGCCTCCCACTGTTTCCTTGGCTTACGAATTCTCTCTCGCGAAAGACTCCTCTCCTTGCCACAAAGAACATATTATCATTGGGTTTACAGAAGAGGTAATTAAAGGATTTTTGTGGGTACCTAATGAAACTACACCACTTACTTCGAGGCTCGATCTTATCGTGAGTCTCGCGCCTCACGAAAGCCTTGCAACCCCAAATCTTGATGTGGTCCAAATTGGGAACTTTCCCAGTCCACATCTTGTGAGGTGTTTTGACAACCTTTTTGGTAGGGACTAAATTAAGAATATGAGCGACAGTCTCTAAGACATACCCCCAAAATGAGATTGGTAACGAAGCTCGACTCATCATGAAACGAACCATGTCCAACAAGGTTCGATTACGCCTCTTAGCCGCATCATTAAGTTGTGGTGTTCTGGGAGGTGTCAATTGTGATACAATCCCAGCTGATTCTCCACTTCCTGTTTAAATTCTTTGAACTTTTCAAAGGTTTCTGACTTATGCTTGATTAAGTAGACATAGCCATATCTACTATAATCATCAATAAAAGTCATATAGAAGCGGTTAGCATCTCTTGTGGTGGTTCTGAAGGGTCCACACACATCTATGTGTACGAGATCCAACAAACCTTCACCCCTAGCATAGGTACCAGTGAAGGATGACTTTGTCATTTTTCCAAGTAAACAAGATTCACAACTATCATCCGACTTTAGGTCAAATGACTCCAAGACTCCATCTTTTGGATTTGGCCTATGCATTTCTTGTTAACATGCCCAAGACGACAATGCCATAATGATGCTTTATCCAAGCTAGTGGAAGAATCAATACACAAAAAATTATTTCCTAGGTTATATATGTTGGATAAGGTGTCTAAGTCCATAACTATTTCGGGCTTATACTTGACCCGACCCGGCATGGTCCAATTGGGTTGCATGGCACCATGCAATTGGATAGACTAAATGAGAGAAATAACACTTGGAGATTATTAATATATTATAAGTTCTAATATATTAATAATATTATTTGATTAGTTGATCAAAGAATTAATTTGGAATTAATTAAGTGGTCAAAGGATAACTAATTAAATATATGGGTTGATTATGTAAATCATCTATATCTTATATAGTGGGCTAAGAGGCTCCATGGATTATCAAGTTGGGTTCTACCCATAGGATGCTCCATGGGAGTTACAAACCCATGGGTCATGGAAATGAAGAGTCATGACACATTAGGGTTTACATGGTGTAACCCTAGATGTGTCAACACTATATAAGAGACCCATTCTCCACAAAATTGGCTACACAAGTTGAACACTAAGAAACAAGAGGGCTTGGCCGATTTTGAGAAGTGTGTGTTATCTCAAGAGTCTTTCCAAGAGCATTTGGTGTTGTGTGAAGCATTTGAGGCATCACACTTGGGGTGCTAGGCTCACAAGGTTTCAAGGAACACAAGCAACAACAAGGTAAGTTATTCTATCTATGATTCAAGTTAAAATTGTTCCCCATGTATGCTAGATAGGAATATAACCTTGGAATTCAACTTTGCATGATAATTAGACAAACATAGATCCAAGGTTATTAGGGTTGCATGTACACTTAGGAAGTGTTAGAATGCTCAAAACCCATCAGTGGTATCAGAGCCTATGCTTGTTTGTTTGTTATTTGTGCTTAAAAGTTGAAGAAAGTCGAAAATTCTGCTGTCTGACTGATGGACTCGGCGAGTCCATGGGGAGGACTCGTCGAGTTCATGTGTATCTTCAACCTACTCGGCGAGTAGGTTTATGCACTCGGCGAGTAGGGTCGACAGAGTGCAGAATTTCGACTTGAGTTGCTGGAAATGGATTAGAATCATTACCCTAAAATGTTTTGGTACCTAAAAACTTATTTTAGAAGGTGTAATGTCTTTTCTAACTCATTTACAACAACTAGTTATCAAAATTACAAAGATTAATTGTGATTTTGAAAGTGTTCATATTCATATTCTTGTTCTTATGATGTTTAGATGATCATAGGAATTATTTGTAACCTATGTGGTAGATTAATTCATGATCATAATGTGTTTTAATGGAGTCCATAACTTGTCCTCAAGTTATGGAAAACCAAAAGTCTCTTGGATTAAAAACCATTAAAAGAACACAAGAGTTAGGAAAAATGAAAAGTCCTCATTTTATTACTCTATTAAACTCATAAGTTACAAGAAATGAAAAGTTTTGAAAGATTACAAAACTTGCCCTCAAGTTTTGGAACAAGTAAAGTTAAGTTAAAACTTTAGTTCCAACCCCTAGAATTTTAAAAGTTAAAATTCAACCCTTATACTTATATTATTATGATTTAAATAATTATATATATATATGTATAAGAACAAAGTCGTCTTACCGCTAGTACGCCTCATTCACGAAGCCGGTCTATAAGGTGGGTATAAGGTTGTTGCCTATGAAATGGTGACTTAATGGGTGTCCACTCTCACCCACCGCTTGCTTGATCGGTGGAGGGTCGTTAGCCGAACGGGTAAGACAAGGACTTACTAATTCTCATTCAAAGTATGATGAATATTATAAAGTAACTAAATGTTTTTATTAAATTCCCAATCTTAGTTACTTTAGGAAAAATGTGAATAAGGTGCTATTCCATGAAATTACACTTTACACTTTGATTAAGTCGTTGGTGGAGCGTGTGTGGTTAACCGGCACACTAACTTGGACTTAACAAGGTAGGTAAAGGGTGACTTAGGGTTTATTATAGTATCGGTGGAGCGTGTGTGGTTAACCGACACATCGATTGAGTGATAAACTTTAAGGGTACCAAGTGATTTGCATGGTTACTTCACACCTCGTTTTGTGATCCTCGGTATCCCAGTCACAAAACTTGGAGGGCACACTCGAGATTGAAACATGCCTTTGAAAAGTTCATTGAATCTCAAAGAATCTAGGAATTTCTAAGAACCATTCAAAAACCTAATACTAAAATATTGCGGTTTTCGTGGTGGAAATTGGTGAATCGTCATTCACCTACCTTTCAAATATGATATAGCTTAGATTACGGCATACCTCTTCTAAGTTATATTATATTGTGATTGGATCCTAGCCTTAATATTACATTTGGGTGTTTTATTAAGGACTCTCTTATCTAAACTAATCTTGTCCTCTTTTCTTCAGATGTCTTTCAACAATGCTTCTGGCTCTAATCCTAATGGCTCCTTTTCCCTTATGAACTTGTGTGGGAAAGTCACCTTTGATGGATCCAACTTTAATGAGTGGATCAGAAACATCAGGATGATTACCCGCTACAAGGACAAAGAATATGTCCTTGACAAGGAGCTTAAGGAGATTAATGAGTCCACTGCAACTCCTCAGGAGATCGCTGAATTCCGGGCACATGAAAGGGATGCTACGAAAGTGGCTTGCATCATGATGGCCACGATGACAGCGGAACTCCAAAAGTCTTATGAGGATTTCTACCCTTATGACATGCACCAAGATTTGATGGAAAGATACCATCAAAGTGCAAGACAAGAGAGGTATGAAATCATCTGCTCCATGATAACAACCATGATGAAGGACGGGGAATCCGTCACGAGCCACATGCAGAAAATGCAAAGGTATGTGGATCGTTTGCTGAAGCTTAATGTGAACTTCCCGGAGGATCTTGCAATAGATATTATTTTGCATTCCTTACCATCGTGCTATGATCAATTCCGCATGACATATCACATGTACAAGGAAGAAGTCACCCTCATCAAACTTCAGGGACTTCTCAAGACCGCAGAAACAGGTCTTAAGGGGAAGTCGGTTGCTATCACTCCTACTCCAAACTCTACTCTGGTTTTGGCAATCGGGAAAAGTCGAGGGAGGAAGAGAAAGAGCTCTTCTAAGGGTACCAAGGCTCGGACCCTTGATGGCTCTTCTTCAAGTGGAACCAAGAAAGGTTTCATTACTCCTTCTTCTGACCCAAAAGAGGCTGAATGCTTCTATTGCCATGAAAAAGCTCATTGGAAGCGGAACTGCCCAAAATACCAACAAGATGTCAAGGATGGGAAAGTTAAACCCAACCATGCAGGTATTTACACTATCATTTCTAATAACTCACCCCATTCTAATTCTTGGGTCCTTGATACCGGTTGTGGTATTCATATTTGTTGTGACTTGCAGGGACTAAGAAAAAGTGAGGATGTGGAGCAAGGAAGGATAAACTTGATCATGGGGAATAGGAAAGCTATACCTGTTACCAAGATTGGAGTTTATACTTTATCGCTAAGTAGTGGGTTTAGTTTAGATTTGAATAAGTGTTGTTATTCGCCAGGAATGGCAAGAAATATTATTTCCTTTCATGCTTTGTACAAACAAGGGTTTACCTTTTCATTTAATAATGAAGTTGGTTCTATTGATGCTTTCTTTAATAATGTTCTTTATTTTAAAGCATTACCTTGTGATGGTGTGTATGAAGCTGTATCTGTTGTAGATAACTTAGGAAATAATGTTTTGAGTATTGATTCTACTAATAATAACTTGGATAAAGCATCTTTATGGCACTGTCGTCTTGGACATATAAGCAAGAAACGCATAGGCCAACTCCAAAAGGATGGAGTCTTGGGGTCGTTTGACCTAAGGTCAGATGATAGTTGCGAATCATGCTTACTTGGAAAAATGACAAAGTCACCCTTCACAGGTTCGTGTGAGAGGGGTGAAGGTTTGTTGGACCTTATACACACGGATGTGTGTGGACCATTCAAACATGCCACAAGGGATGCTAATCGTTATTATTTGACTTTTACTGATGATTATAGTAGATATGGATATGTCTACTTGATCAAGCATAAGTCAGAGACTTTCGAGAGGTTTAAGGAATTTAAACAGGAAGTCGAGAATCAATTGGGCAGGAACATTAAGATGCTTCGATCCGATCGTGGTGGTGAGTATCTTAGTTCAGAGTTCCTCGACTATCTAAGGGAATGTGGGATAGTCTCACAATTGACACCTCCCAGGACACCACAGTTGAATGGTGTGGCTGAGAGGCGTAATCGAACCTTGTTGGATATGGTTCGTTCCATGATGAGTCGAGCTTCGCTACCAATCTCATTCTGGGGGTATGCCTTAGAGACTGCCGCCCATATTCTTAATTTAGTCCCTACAAAGAAAGTTGCCAAAACTCCTCACGAGATGTGGACTGGTAAAGTACCTAAACTAGACCACATCAAGATTTGGGGTTGCGAGGCTTTCGTGAGACGCGAGACTCATGATAAGCTCGAACCTCGAAGCGAGAGGTGTATTTTCATCGGTTACCCACATCGATCCTTTGGTTACCTCTTCTACAGACCTAGTGACAATGTGGTCTTTGTAGCAAGAAGAGGAGTCTTTCGAGAAAGAGAGTTTATAAGCCAAGGAGACGGTGGGAGGCAAATTGATCTTGAAGAAATTCAAGAATCAAGCGGTGAAGGAACTTCAAACTCTAGCCCTCAACTTGAGGAGGAAACTCCTGTTGAGCAAATTGACAAATCTGTACCTCTGAGACGTTCCACGAGAGTTAGGAGTGCACCTGAGCATTACTATGGTTTCCATATTACTGCAGAAGGTGAGACACTTATTAGTGATGAGACACTAGTAAGTCAAGATGACCCTAACAGCTACGAGGAAGCCATGGCAGGCCCCGAGTCTGCTAAATGGAAAGAGGCTATGGATAGCGAGATACAATCCATGTATGACAATCAAGTTTGGAACTTGGTTGAAAATGTACCAGGTCGTAAGACAGTAGGGTGCAAATGGGTCTTCAAGAAGAAGACCGACATGGATGGTAAAGTACACACTTATAAGGCTAGACTGGTTGCAAAGGGCTTCTCTCAAATTCCTGGAGTGGATTATGATGAGACCTTTTCTCCAGTAGCCAAGATTAAGTCTATTCGGGTTCTGTTAGCCATAGCTGCATTTCATGATTATGAAATATGGCAGATGGATGTCAAAACCGCTTTCCTTAATGGGAAGTTGGCTGAAGATGTTTACATGAGTCAGCCAGAGGGTTTTGTCAGCAACGAGTACCCTAATAGAGTGTGTAAGCTTGAGAAATCCATTTATGGATTGAAGCAAGCACCTCGCAGATGGAATCTTTGCTTTGATGAAAAGGTCAAGGAATTTGGCTTTTCTAGGAGTGATGATGAATCTTGTGTTTATGTCAAGGCTAGTGGGAGTATAGTTAGCTTTTTGGTATTGTATGTGGATGACATACTACTCATAGGAAACGACATTCCAACCCTGCAGGAAGTAAAATCCTGGCTTGGGAAGTGTTTCGCTATGAAGGACCTTGGTGAAGCTGCCTATATTCTAGGGATAAGGATCTTGAGAGATCGGAGTAAAAGACTAATTGGACTTAGTCAGAGTACCTACTTGGATAAGGTGCTGAAGAGATTCAGCATGCAGGATTCCAAGAAAGGAGAGTTACCCATCCAGAGTAACACCAGATTGAGTAAGACACAAAGCCCTAGCACTGAGGCTGAGATAGCAGAAATGAGTCGAACACCTTACGCTTCGGCTGTAGGATCGATCATGTATGCTATGACGTGTACTCGACCCGATGTAGCGTTTGCCTTGAGCATGGTTAGCAGGTATCAGGCGAACCCTGGCAAGGCACACTGGACTGCGGTAAAGAATATCCTCAAGTACCTACGGAGGACTAAGGATTGGGTTCTTACCCTCGGTGGGAGTGATGACTTGAGAGTTGTAGGGTATAGTGATGCTAGCTTCCAGACTGATAGGGATAATTTCCGCTCTCAGTCGGGCTGGGTCTTTACCCTAAACGGAGGAGCAATTTCTTGGAAGAGTTCCAAGCAAGAGACAGTGGCAGATTCTACTTGTGAATCAGAGTATATTGCAGCTAGCGAAGCAGCAAAGGAGGCTATATGGCTGAAGAACTTCATTGGAGACCTTGGAGTTGTACCAGCTATTAAAGAGCCAATGGAAATTTTCTGTGATAGTGAAAGTGCTGTTGCCTTAGCCAAGCAACTAAGGGATCATGGGAGATCCAGGCACATCGACAGAAAATACCATTTCATTAGACATCGGATCGAAGAAGGACACCTCGTGGCAAAGAGGGTATCATCAGATGAGAATCCAGCAGATCCCCTCACAAAGGGACTGTCTCGGGTTAAGCATCTCCAGCATGCTCGGAGCATAGGGCTGAAGGATGATATTAGATTTAGTAGTTAGATAGTCTCGAAATTTGTAAAGTGTAATTGACATTTGATGATGAATAAAAAGTATTTTATTTATGAGTAAAGTGTTACTATCTCTTGTCGATCGTTTACTATATTTCTTTTGCATGTTTTAACTTCCAGAATAATTTTGTTTGGTATAACATATTATTCAAACCTCCACAGTCGGTCATATGTTGGAAGTAGATATGAATCAAGACTATCATGTTTGGTTGTAGAGGTCTTGGACAAGGCTACAACAATCATGAGTGCTCATAAGTTCTGAGCATTGGACTCAACCCACGCTCACTGGAATCACTTCATGGAATTCTATCTCGAGTGATCGTGAGACGGTAATATCATATAAGTCTTCAAACCTAGAGATATGATTTGTTACTTACAAATTGGTTATGCATTAACTGTACGAAATCGCATTGGTAACTCGATGTTATAAAACGTACTTTTGTGTGTAATTCAATGAGTGGTAGAACAAACATATGAGCCGAAGTTTATCTGTTCCTTCTTGGATTAGAAGCTGATATCTGGGCCCCTCGATGATTTTGTTTTGACCCATGTACCGGGCCCGGTCAGAACTAAGTTGATGTGTTCAATTAAGTTCTATGTCAAACAAATCAGAAATCGGGAAACAAATGCTGGACAATAAGCAAGATAATGTTCCATGTATTTGTCCGGCTGATATCTGGAACGGAGGATTATATGATCACTTATCTTAAATGGCGTACCATCATCTTCTCAGTTCCGAGAGACCTTGAAAGAGCTACGATTGCCGGTCGGTTCCTGAAGTACTAGAGATATAGTTATTAGACTTATCCAAGTGGGAGACTGTTGGATAAGGTGTCTAAGTCCATAACTATTTCGGGCTTGTACTTGACCCGACCCGGCATGGTCCATTTGGGTTGCATGGCACCATGCAATTGGATAGACTAAATGAGAGAAATAACACTTGGAGATTATTAATATATTATAAGTTCTAATATATTAATAATATTATTTGATTAGTTGATCAAAGAATTAATTTGGAATTAATTAAGTGGTCAAAGGATAACTAATTAAATATATGGGTTGATTATGTAAATCATCTATATCTTATATAGTGGGCTAAGAGGCTCCATGGATTATCAAGTTGGGTTCTACCCATAGGATGCTCCATGGATGCTCCATGGGAGTTACAAACCCATGGGTCATGGAAATGAAGAGTCATGACACATTAGGGTTTACATGGTGTAACCCTAGATGTGTCAACACTATATAAGAGACCCATTCTCCACAAAATTGGCTACACAAGTTGAACACTAAGAAACAAGAGGGCTTGGCCGATTTTGAGAAGTGTGTGTTATCTCAAGAGTCTTTCCAAGAGCATTTGGTGTTGTGTGAAGCATTTGAGGCATCACACTTGGGGTGCTAGGCTCACAAGGTTTCAAGGAACACAAGCAACAACAAGGTAAGTTATTCTATCTATGATTCAAGTTAAAATTATTCCCCATGTATGCTAGATAGGAATATAACCTTGGAATTCAACTTTGCATGATAATTAGACAAACATAGATCCAAGGTTATTAGGGTTGCATGTACACTTAGGAAGTGTTAGAATGCTCAAAACCCATCAATATACAACCGACACAGTTTCATATACACCATCACAAGGCGATGCTTTAAAATAAAGGACATTATTACAGAAAGCATTAATAACACCACATTCATTATCAAATGAAAAAGTAAATCTTTGTTTGTACAAAACGTGAAAGGAAATAATATTTCTCGCCATGACGAGTAACAACATTTATTCAAATCTAATCTTAACCCACTGCTTAGCAGTAAAGCATAAACTCCATTCTTGGTAACAGGTGAAGCTTTCCTATTCCCCATGATCAAGTTTATCTTCCCATGTTCCACATTCTCACTTCTTCTTAGTCCTTGCAAATAAGAACGTATGTGAATACCACAACCAGTATCAAGGACCAAAGAATTAGAATATGGTGAGTTAATATATTGTAAATACCTGCATGGTTGGGTTTCACTTTCCCATCCTTAAC
Source organism: Lactuca sativa (assembly GCF_002870075.4). Taxonomy (NCBI): domain Eukaryota; kingdom Viridiplantae; phylum Streptophyta; class Magnoliopsida; order Asterales; family Asteraceae; genus Lactuca; species Lactuca sativa. The sequence goes on from NC_056623.2 coordinate 33,503,043, forward strand.
ATCTTGCAAGTACTTTGGGCAGTTTCGCTTCTAGTGCGCCTTTTCATGGCAATAGAAGCATTCAGCCTCTTTAGGGTTGGCAGAAGGAGTGACAGAACCACCTTTGGTTCTAGTTGAAGAGGAGCCATCAAGATACTTTCTATTGGTACCCTTCGAAGGGCTCTTCCTCTTCTTCCGTTTACCTTGCCCGATAGCCAGAACATGCGCGGTGGTAGGAGTAGAAGTGGTAACAACCGATTTACCTTTAAGACCACTTCCGACGGTCTTCTAAAGTCCTTGAAGTTTGCTGATTGTAATCTCCTCCTTGTTAATGTGATAGGTAATTCGGAATTTATCATAACAAGAAGGTAAGGAGTGCAATATGATGTCAATTGCCAACTCCTTGGGAAAGTTCACATTCAACTTCAGCAGACGGTCCACAAACCTTTGCATTTTCTGCATGTCGCCCGTGATGGGTTCACCATCTTTCATTCGAGTTGTTATCATGGAGGAGATTATTTCATATCGCTCTTGACGAGCACTCTGATGGTATCTTTCCATCAGATCCTGGTGCATCTCAAAAGGATAAAAGTCCTCATAGGACTTTTGGAGCTCGGCTGTCATCGTGGCCAGCATGATACATGCCACTTTAGTGACATATCTCTTATGAGTCCGGAAGTCAGCGATCTCCCCGGGAGTAGCAGACGACTCATAAAGTTCCTTCAGCTCCTTGTCAAGGACATATTCATTGTCCTCATAGCGAGTGACCATCCTTATGTTCCTAATCCAATCATTGAAATTAGTCCCATCAAAGACGACTCTCCTACAAAGGTTCATGAGACCGGTAGTGTTTGAGCGGGAAGCAACATTGTTGGAAGACATTTGAAAAAGAAGAAAGACAAGTTTAGATTAGATATAAAGATAGTCCTTAATAAGACACCCAAATGTAATATTATGGCTAGGACCCAACACAATATTTTATAACTTAGAAGTGGGATGCTGTAATCCAAGCTATAAAATATTTGAAGGTAGGTGAATGACGATTCACCAATTTCCACCATGAAAACGAAATGAATTATTAGGTTTTAATTGGTTTTTGAAACTCCTAGATTCTTTTGAGATTCATTGAACTTTTCAATGGCATGTTTCAATCTCGATTATGCCCTTCAAGTTTTATGACTGGGATGCCGAGGATCACAAAACAAGGTGTGAATAACCATGCAAATTTACTTGGTACTCTTAATGTTTATCACCTAATCGATGTGCCGGTTAACCACACGCGTCCCACCGATCTATGATAAACCTTAAGCTACCCTTTGCCAACCTTGTTAAATCCAAGTTAGTGTGCCGGTTAACCACACATGTTCCACTAACGACTTAACCAAGGTGCAAAGTGTAATTTCATGGGTTAGCACCAAATTCACATTTTCCTAAAGTAAGTAAGATTGGGAATTTATAAAAACATTTAGTTACTTTATAATCATTATACTTTTAATGAGAATTAAAGTCATTTTCCTACCCATTCGGATAACGAACCTCTACCAGTCAAGGAAGCGGTGGGTGAGAGTGGACACCAATTAAGCTGCCATTTTATAAGCAACAACCTTATACCCCCTTATAGACCGGCTTCGTGAATGAGGCATACTAACGGTAAAACGACTTGATCTTATACACATATATATTATTAACTTATAATACTATAAAGTATAAGGGTTGAATTTTAACTTTTAAAATTCTAAGGGTTGGAACTAAAGTGTTCTAAAGTGACTTTACATGTTCCAAAACTTGAGGGCAAGTTTTGTAACTATCTAAAACTTTTCAACTTCATAACTTATGAATTAATGGTTTATTAAAATGAAGACTCTTCATTTTATGTAACTTATGTGTTCATTAATGGACTTTAAAAGAAAAGACTTTTGGCAATCCATAAATTGACGAAGAATTATGGGCTCCATTAAAAAACATTTAGATCAAGAATTAAACTAACAAACAATTTGAAAATAATTCCTATGATCTACTAATCTCATAAATGTATGAACATTCATATCAACCATTTCAAGAATCATATAAACACATATAAAACTTGAAATTTTGATAGTAACCATTGTAAATGGATTAGCATAATCATTACCACATCAAAAACATGTTTTATAAGTCCAAAATAGTTTAGGGTAATGATTCTAGTCCATTTCCAGCATCAAAACTTGAAAAACTGCACTCTGGGCCTCATACTCATCGAGTGCACAAACCTACTCGACTGGCAAGATGCATATACGCATGGACTCGGCGAGTTCATTCAGCAGAATGCATAATTTTCGAATTTCTTCAACAATTTGCATCAAGTATCAAGAAAACAAGCCTAGGCTCTGATACCAATGAAGGGTTTTGAGCATTCTAACACTCTTATGGTGTACGTGCAACCCTAGAAACCTTGGATCTATGTTTTACTAAGATACATGCAAATTTGATTTTTCCAAGGTTCTTAACCTAACTAGCATCGCATGGGAAAATTGAAACATAAAAGCTAGTAGAAGAACATACCTTTCTTGTTGCTTGGATTCCTTAAGAACTTTGTGAGCCTAGCACCCCAAATGTGATGCCTTGAATGTTTCACACAACACCAAAACTCTTGGAATAACTTTGAGAGAAGTATACTATCACTCAAAATCGGCTAGCCCTCCTTGTTCTAGTCTTAGTGCCGATTTTGCTAGCCTATGATGTATTTATATAGTGTGTCACAAGTAGGGTTACACCATGTAAACCCTAATTGACATGACTTTTCATTTCCTCCATGATCCATGGGTTTTAACCTCCATGGAGCATCCATGGAGCACCCATTGGGTTTTAGCGCAATTCAATAAACCATGGATCATTAGCCTACTATATATGAATAGATGATTTACACAATCAACCCCATATATTTAATTAGTCTCTATTCACAAAATTAATTCCAAATCAATTCTTGATCAATACTAATTAAATAATATGATTTCATATTAATATATTATAACTTATAATATATTAACAAATCATAAGTGTCATTTTTCTCATTTTGTCTATCCAATTATCATGATGCCATGCAACCCAAATGGACCATGCCAACCGGGTCAAGTACATACCAGAAATAGTTATGGAGTTAGACACCTTATCCAACATCAGGTACTTCTATTGATAAAGGCAATGGCCTGTCTTGATGACGTGGTGTGCATTCTCCAGTGTTTTCACATTTAGCTTTTTGTTCTATGAATTGAAAAATAATATGGATATGTATTGGGGTTTTTGTACTTCCTATGGATGATGTTTATGAAATTAAAAGTTTAAAAATTTTCTGAAAATTGGATTGTTACACGATGTCTTGTGGATTTTAGGATACTCTGATATTGCTTTAATAATGATGTATAACTTCGTGATGACTTGGGTTTATGTATAATGTTTGGTGAATTAAAAATGAAAATTTTGTTTTGAAGTTCGATGTGTTACATGTTAATGAAGAGTCTAGCGAATTTAACATAAACAATGACGATATTTATGTTGAAGATGCATTTTTCAAAGATATTATTGAAGAGGATGAGCAACTCTCTTCAACATCCTAGTCAAATAATAAAGAAGAAGGTAAATTTCTATCACTTTGATTGTAAATGGCATGTTGGTTAATATATTAATCACAACATATTGTAAATATGATTTGATTTAATATTTTTTAATTTTCAGCAAAACATTTTAAATCAGAAGATGAAGATGAATTAAGCTGCATAGAAGTATAATCTCCTTGTGGTACAAAAAGAATTGAGTGGATCCCAAAAGTTGATGAATCAATCCTTCCATAGAAAGATATGGTGTTCGAAACATTAGATCATGGAATTTAGTTTTTCAAAAATCATGCAAAGAAAGTAGGATTTGATTGTAGACTTGCATCAAATAATACGATTGATGGTGTTTTACAATATAAGTATGTGATATGTAGTAGGGATGGTGAAGCAGATAAGAAAAATGCTGACACTTTGAATGGAGTAGAAGGGAGATAAAAAAGAAAACATCCAAGTCAAATGATGTCTTGCCAAGCAAAGATATGTTTTAAATTATGCAAGTTTTGGTGATGTACAAAGTAACATCCAATTTGAACATTGTGTTATTGTGATCATGTTAGGTAAAAAGCATCCATTTATTAATGCATATTTTAGTCATTCTATTAAGCAAAAAACATATATTTATCCATCCATATTTTTATAATTATCCAAGGTAAAAATTAATCCAAGTGAATTACATATATTCGCAAAAATATACACAATACATCAAACTTTCATATTACTAATACAAATTATATTGATTCCCAAAAGATAAAACTACTTCAACATAATACATATAATTAATCCATATAATTACTAACAACTAAAAAAACAAATTTTCCAAGTTACACATTCACTTTGTACAGGAACACCATCAACCACTTCCACCACACCTTCAACAAATTTTCTTCACTAAAGAAAGAAAATAAATAAAATGCAAGGAATCACAATCCTTATAAATTATCCTATTCCATTCCATCATGCAAACCAAACACTTTTCATCTCTTTTCACTTGATACACTTTAGTTTCCATGAGTAACTTTCAAATAAAAGTAAATGATTAATTATAGCTACCCATGAAAAAGCAATCTCTTTTGACATGTGATTATATCATGTAAGATTCACATGTGATTATATAAAGTGATATTTACATGTAGTTGTATCTTTTAAGATTCAAGTGTGAAATTGAAAAGAAAATTAAAAAAATTAACGAAGAACACTCACACAAAATGCATGTGTGCAAGTAGACGTAATTCATATGTAATTCACTTGTGATTCACTTGTGATTTACATGTAAATCACATGTAATTCATATGTGATTCACATGTGATTCATATGTGAATTACATGTGAATGATATGTGAATCACATGTGATTCAGATGTAAATCACATGTGATTTACATGTGATTCACAAGTGATTTACATGTGAAGCACATATAAATCACATGTGATTTACATGTGAAGCGCATATAAATCACATGTGATTCACATGTAATGTCAAATATGGAGAACATTATAATGTAATGTCACCAACCACTCACCACTTTCATCTAGCTCAATAACATAAGATTTCTCATTCAACTCCTTGAATACACCTTTAGACATTTTACAATATCGGTTGAAAACAATAAACAGAAAATTGTTAAAACACATTGAAATAGAATTTTTTGTAGAAATAGATAAATGGAAGTGGTTTTGTTTTACTACACCAACTATGTATAGTGAAGAGTTCATATTCCAGTAGTAAAAAACATAAAGGAAATTCATAACTAAACAAAATAGTGTCAATAATATAAGAATAATAACTTGTGTAGTTAAAAAGGAACGGTTGAAAGACAAATCAAAACAGTAACATAGGAGCAATTTCGACATCAAATTTAGATTTCTAAGATTTAATCCATGTAAATCTAATTACAATTTTATCCATTATCACAAGGAAATTCCAACCTCAACGAATCCAAATTTCACTAAAGAAACATCAAATCCGTATATACCAGTCAATAAAGTAGAATTATTATAAGAATCAAAGGACGTAACAGAATCAATTTGAGAAAAAAATCAGATTATTGGACGCTCGATATAAACAAAGTCAATAAAGCTCTATGATTGTATAGTGAAAAACAGTTTCGTTCTTGAGATCCATCGGAACTGTCTCATTGTTATACTTCATCAAAAACATATCCAGTCGAAATCAACTAAAGACAAAAAGGAAAAATAATCAAAACATTGGATAAGAAACCTACAATTATTAACAAAGTTCAAATAATTAGTAGAGGACGTTGGTACATACTAGACGAACTTCATTGTCGGTGTGAATGCAAAAGCGGTTTCGGATGGAGATAGAGAAAGAGCTTTGATGGAGGATAAAATCGATTTTGGATGCTGGTTCTGCATTGGGAACAAACAAAGATGAAGCTGAGAGAGAAAGAACGACGATGAGAAAGATCTAATTTCAGTACCATAAATCCCCTTCGATTGATTTCAATCGCGTACCCCCGTGTTTAATTTCTTCAAATATTTACAAAAATGCAACAAAACATCTCAGCCTTCTATTATTTTAATCTAACGATCCTCATTAGGTTCTTGGGAAACTATAAATTCTCAAATGATCCTCTCTCTCTCTCTCTCTCTCTCTCTCTCTCTCTCTCTATATATATATATATATATATATATATATATATATATATATATATATATATATATATATATATATATATATAGAAGACCTTGGAGGGTTTCCAAGGCATCCTTAATAAAGACCTCGGGGGGTTCCTAAGGCATTTGGGTGTAAGACCTTGGAGGGTTTCCAAGGCATCTTTGGGCTAAGACCTCGGGGGGGGGGGGGGGGGGGGGTTGTTACGAGCCACCCGAAGTAAGACCCTAGAGGGTTTCCAGGGCATCCCTATATGTTGTATGCATGGCTTATATGTTTATGTAGCCTTTTTATCTAATATGGATTATGTGATTATGTGGTTTGTGTGGGGTATGATCTAGGGAACTTTCTAAGCGTTAGCTTACAGTTTGATGATTTGTTTCAGGTACTTCTGAGCCTAAGGGCAAGGCAATGTTTGATGGTGCGGCATGCATTTCCAGCCTTCGATTTGATAAGACGCTCTGATGTTTTGAATAAAATGTTAATGTTATGAATTTTGAAAACAATGGTCAATGTTACTTCATATTTTATGGAAATGTTTGGTTAATCAAAAATGAAAATTTTATTTGAAAATTTGGGTCGTTATAGTGCTACGTTGGACAGATGTTGGTAAAGACCCCGAATTAGTAATATTTTTTTTATCAAATTCAAAATATTTTCTAGTTTCCCCAACATTCTCTTATATTACAATTGTTTTCTTATGATACTTACTTTTTTTTTTTAAAATAGCATCATGTCTCTTTGCGACATTTTATTGAAAAAATTTACTGCAATTTCCTTTTACAAAACAAACCCACCAAGATAGTATACGTTTAAACATTTGGAAATAATCGTTGTTACCTCTACAAAGAAAAAATAGCTAGAATGTACTCCGCATACGTGATTAACTCAAACAACAACATTCAACAATCATAAATTTGTAAACACACATTGAATTGCATTCTCTAGTTCTGAATTGGTTCCAAAACAAATGATTTCAACATCTTCATTCAAATCAACACCACAAGTAAATTGCATCACTGTGGTTGAAGTTGCATCGATTATCTTTAACTTTCGCTCCTTGCTATCATCTTCAGGCAATAAATCAAGCCGTCTTTTGAAATTTTCTGGTGAAAAATTGAATGAAGGCTTGCAAAAGGTTCAAGTAAGGGTTTAGGTTTCAGATATGGTTTACTATTTGGTACTAGAGGTGAGGCCGCACCAGGAATCATTATCGTTGGTGGTTTTGAGCTGCGACCTAGTGGCGATTTTCGAAGATCCTTTTCTAGTTCGATCTCTCCTTTCTTCTAATCTTCGCTCAAACAAAGGGAGGCGAGGGTAGGCTGGGCGTACTAGGCTCAGAATGAAACCCTAATACCTTCTTGTAGGCCTATTTAAAGAACATGATGGCCTCATTTATAGCCACCATTACCAACCTCCAACCTCCTCCAAACCGTAATCTAGTTCCTCTAGCTTGTGTGGGTGATTGCAACTCATTTGAGTGTTCATGTGAAGCTTTTGGTGGAGAGGGAACCTTGAAGGAAGGATAGTTTATGCTTCTAGCTCTTGGATCTGAGTTCTACTTTAGTTGGTGCATCTTGTAGAGGTATCAAGTTGAAAACTTCTTTATTGTTTGTTCTAGTTCTTGTTATGGGTCCTTTTTAGGGTTTTATGTCCCAAGTATAGAACTTTGTGTGTTTGGTGAACTCCAGAGCTATTCTTCTGTCCTTTTAGGTTTGTCAGAGTATTATAATCCATAAAAATGAGTGCTTGTGTAACGCCCGTAGATCAGGGCTAGTCAATTTAGAGACGATAAACATCAAAAAATGACTTTTTGATAGAATATTATTTAGAATGAATAATCCTAACTAAGTTGTAGTATATGTTACAAGGATTCCGTACATATAAAGAACGCCGAAATCCGAGTTATAACGAAGAAGTTATGACCTGTCGAAGTTTCGCGACAGAACCGACACGACACAGCGCGACGTAAAAAGTTAATTTACGTTAGAGCGATATTTAGCCTTAGCAATCTAAATGAAAGTCATAGAATATGTTAAACCGTGAGCGTGCATAAAAAGAACGTCCAAATCTGACTTCGTATGAGGAAGTTATGTTTTTTCTAAGTTTCAACTTAGCGGTATGCAGCCCGAATACTCGATTTGAGATCGAGCGGTTTTTAGCCGGAACAATCTGAACGAGAATCGAAGATCTCGTTAATTGTAGTGAAACGATAAAAAGATAGGCGAAAACGGATGTCGGATGAAGAAGTTATGAATTTATAATGGAGTTTTCCAGTCCTGACCTACTAAAATAATATAATAAAAATAAATCAAAATTTGCCGATGGAGTCTAAATGAAAGTTGTAGAGTGTAGTCTCACCTATGCGTGGATATAAAGAACGTCAAAAACGGAGTTCGTATGAGGAAGATATGAATTTTTGAAGTTTATTAAATATTTTCGATATTAAATTTAATTATAAATTTTCGATATTATCCAAGGGGTGGAGTCACTGGGCTTATCCAGGTTACGCCCAGCGTAACCTAAGATTACGCCCAGCATAATTCAAAGTTCCAGACCCTATAAAAGGGAGTCGAGTGCAGCCGATTCATTTGCTCATTTCTCTTCTTTCTCTCGCGTTTTTACATCGTTTTTCGTGCAAGAATTATCCCGAAGCCTCGGTATCATTCCCGAGCCCCGAAGCAAGTCCCGAGGCCCCGAAGATCCCGAGAAGTGAAATTCCCGAGCCGAAGCTCTGCCCGCGAGGAGCCCGGTTTTTGTGAATATCTTCCAGATCTACCGAAGAATACTACTTTTACAAGCCGTAGTGCTGTCCGATCATCTTCTGATCAAGTGAGTGTATAGTCCCTTTTGATAAACACGATTTTAATACAAGTATTGTTTGAATGTATTAAGTATATGTTTGGTGTGAGTGTGTAGTTACTTTCTTCTAATACATAAATACGAAGTATTTACTATGAAATACGTGTTATGTGTTTATATATATAATGGTGTTGATTTGAAGGGGGTACCTAATCTCTTTCAAATGCACGATTTTATACAAGTATCGATTTAACGTACTAAGTATATGTGTTATGTGAGTGTATCGATGTTATCTTCTAATCTCATAGATATGATTTATTCTCTATGAAATATGTGTTATGTTTATGTGCCTCGTCTTTTATCTGGAATGTGTTTTGAATAAACATACTATACAGGTTTTAAACTATGTCTAAAAATGTATATTTTATCTAATAAAATGTTGGGTAGATAGTTGTCTTGTGATAAAAGGATGAGAGGCATCGATGTCATTGTAATCCAGTCATCTAGCGGAATTTAGATGACGACCACGGACTTTTCTAGACAGTCCAGTGGAACGCTAGCAGGCTCATAACCTGTAGGTGTTAATGAACTTGGGTGTTCATTCGTTGTATTCCATCCCCCTCATGGTTGCCTTATTTGACTTATATTACTGAGGAACCCCCAAAACATGTGTTGTCGCCCCGATGAAATATTCTTAGACTAGGTCCCTTGTGTTAGTTGTCTTAGGGACGTAAGGTGAGAATAACGGGAATGGGTAATTGGGTTATTAATTGTTAATGAAATTAAATTAATTATTTATTGTGGGTTGAAAACCCTATATGCTCACCAGGCTCCCAAGCCTGACCCACTCAGTTTTCTTTGCATTACAGGTAATGACACAAAATTACAAGTTGGTGGACTTGACGAGAGATTTTGGAATATAGATCAGTAATTATAAATAACTGTTGAAAGGTCTATTTTATATTGTTTATGCTTTTGGTCTGTATCGGAACATGACATCCCGAGGTTTTATTATTTAATGAAAATACATTCTCTTTGAGAAACGTTTTGATAAATTTTATCATATTTTGTTTGGGAACAAATTCCGCAACTCTTTAAATCAAAGGATTACTCTGAAATCATTTTAAAAGCATAAATTAAACCGGTCTTTTCTGGCCGTGAAATTGGGGATGTCACAGCTTGGATGTCTTAATCCTCCATGCATGAGTTGTATTGTCTGTTGTGTTGAGAAAGCTAGAGTTTTTAGGATTGGGTCTTGTCCAGCCATGCAAAGTCTTAAAGTCAGCAACTTTATGTATCAAGAGGTTGTATTTAGCTCAAATCTATAGTTGGAATGATTGTCTTAACGAATTAAGACCTAGTGAAGTGGAAAAAAGGAGTCTGATTACGTCATGTGTACTTCCAGCTATGCTCAGTGTAGCACTGAGGATACACGTTGCATGCTTAGCTAGTAGTACGCCCAATGTAGAGGTTTGTATGCCCAATGTACTTGTTGGGCATTGACTTTCGTTTTCTTTCGAGTTTTTGGTCAATTTGTGAGCTTTTAGCCAAAAAGAGGCAAAATGGACTTTTTACCCTCTTGAGATTTAGTAGAGAGGCTCAGTCTAGCATTTTGGGGTTATTAATATTATTTATTAATTAGAGTTAAATGTGACATATTTTAGGTGGATTCTGGACCGGCAGCTCGGGTGTGAGATTTATTGTTTTCTGCGTGAGGTGAGTCTTCTCACTATACTTATCTGTGTGGTGATGCATATATTGACCGGAGGGTCTTATTTGTATTATTGATCGGAGGGTCTTATTTTCTTATACCGAGATATGTGTTTTTATGCATTCTGTCTTTGTGACTTATATATTGAGTTATATTGAGTTATGAGTTATGACTGGAGGGTCCATACTGAGACATGAGACCGGAAGGTCTTCACTGAGACACATGACCGGAGGGTCCTTAATGTGATATAGCCATGAGAGGCTAATTATTTGTGTATGTGATATTTTGGGGAACTCACTAAGCTTCGTGGTTATAGTGTTGATGTAAATGTATGATGAGATGAGTTATTATTGAGTTGTTAGAACTTCATGCTAGATGGTAGGATAAGTATCTACATGAATTATGAGCTAGAGTTTCCTAATTCGTGATGCTTTAGCCAAGGAGGCATTTCCTTGATTGAACCTATTCTTGCTATTTGCTCTGTGTATGTTGAGTGATACATGGTTAAGACTTTATAGCCTTAGATTGCATGATTTAGCCTTTCTTCCTGTTCCTTGTTTGGTTGTGGACTTGAGGAATAATCATTTATTCGACTGTCTATAGATCCCTATATCATGTACGATTGGTGTGCATGGAGTAGACGACGAGAATGACAGATATCCTTGCGAGGCAGTTTGGCGTTAGGAGTAGTCTAGGATGAGTACCTATATATTCAGTTTGAGAAGTCTGCTGAGAGAATAGTTAGATATCCATGTGGGATAGAGTACTTGTGACTTATGATTTTAAGAGGATGACTTGGGGAGAATAGGGGTTGGTGTGGAAGGTAGTATTGGGCCCGTATTACTGAAAGCACCGAATCCGTATGCGACTCAAGAAGGAATCTTAGGATGCTAAGGAGCTTGTGGGGATGTATAAGTGTTGTGCATGCATTTTATCTTGTTGTAAGTCCCTAATTTGCCTATGTATCAATCATATCCGTTTGATGGTGCGGAACCCTAACCAAACAGATGATGTCAGATCAAATAGAAGAGAAAGAGAAGAAGAAGATGATGAATCTTGTATTGATGAATATAATGATGATCCCGATACAAGAGATTCAAACACACTAACACACTTCTGTTCTTCTCTCTCTCTCTAGTCTATGTCTCACACGTTCATCAATCTACTCCTGAAACCTAATACCTATATATATACTAGGGAATATGGGCTTGGAGAACATGGGCCGTAAATGGGTTTACGGTCGTAAACCTATTTACGGTCGTAAACTCAACCGTAAACACGTATACGACCGTAAACACCAAGTTATTTACGGTCCAAGACACAAAAATACATTTTCCTAGAAAAGTAAAGTATAAACCGTGACATCCCAAAATTTCACGGCCAGAAAAGACCGATTTGTTTATGATTTATTTTTAAAATCAGAGTAATCGTTTAAAGAAAACTGTTGCGGAATTTCTTCCCAAAAACAAAAATATGATAACCATTTATCAAAACATTTCTCAAAGAGAATGTATTTTCATTAAATAATAAAACCTCGGGATGTCATGTTCGATACAGACCAAAAGCATAAACAATATAAAATAAACCTTGCAACAATTATTTATAACTACTGATCTATAATCCAAAATCTCTCGTCAAGTCCACCAACTTATACCCTTGTGCCATTACCTGTAATGCAAAGAAAACTGAGTGGGTCAGGCTTGGGAGCCTGGTGAGCATATAGGGTTTTCAACCCACAATAATACATTTATTATATTCAATTATCAAACAATCAACCCAAATACTCATCCCCATATCTCCTTTATTTTCTCAAGGGTTTACCCTAAGAATCTACTATCCTTCATTCATTCATTCCTAAGGATTTACCTAAGGAATTGGCACAAGGTCCATTTGCTACCACGTTTTATACAACAGACACTACGTCACATAGTCACCAGGGTCCATACAATAGGCACTACGTCTCATAGTCACCAAGGTTTACACAACAGGCACGAAGTCACATCGTCACCAAGGTTTATCAAACAGGCACGAAGTCGCATCGTCACCAAAGCTTACTCAATAGGCACAAAGTCGCATCGTCGCCAAAGCTTTACTTAATAGGCACGAAGTCGCGTCGTCACCAAAGCTATACTTAATAGGCACGAAGTCGCATCGTCACCAACTATTCCATCTACCCATGTTCTACCCAACATTTTTGTAGATATAAATACAAGCACAATTTAAATCATTTAACACCCGTATAAAAACATCAATTCCAAGCCCATCTCAAATAGAAAAATAATATATAACACATAGCACGTATTTCATAGCTAATACTTTATATTTATGTGTTAGAAGAAAGTAACTATACACTCACTTGATCAGAAGATGATCGGACATCACTACGGCTTGTAAAAGTAGTATTCTTAGGTAGATCTGGAAGATCTTCACAAAAACCGGGCTCCTTGCGGGCAGAGCTTCGGCTCGGGAATTTCACTTCTCGGGATCTTCGGGGCTCGGGAATGATATCGGGGCTTCGGGATAATTCTTGCACGAAAAACGATGCAAAAACGCGAGAGAAAGAAGAGAATTGAGCAAATGAATCGGCTGCACTCGACTCCCTTTTATAGGGTCTGGATTCACGATTTACGCTGGGCGTAATCTTAGGTTACACTAGGCGTAACCTGGATAAGCCCGGTGACTCCCCCCTTGGATAATATCGAAAATTTATATTTAAATTTAATATCGAAAATATTTAATAAACTTCAAAAATTCATATCTTCCTCATACGAACTCCGTTTTCGACATTCTTTCTATCCCCGCGTAGGTGAAACTACGCTCTACAACTTTCGTTTAGACTTCGTCGGCTAAATTTTTACTTTATTTTTATTATTTATTTTTAGTAGGCCGGGACAGGAAAACTCCGTTATAAATTCATAACTTCATCATCTGACGTCCGTTTTCGCCTATCTTTTTATTGTTTCACTAAAATTAACGTGATCTTCGATTCTCATTTAGATTGTTTCGGCTAAAAACCGCTCGGTCTCAAATTGAGTATTCGGGCTGCATACTGCTAAGTTGAAACTTAGAAAAATCATAACTTCCTCATACGAAGTCGGATTTGGACATTCTTTTGATGCACGCTCATGGTTTAATGTATTCTAATAATTTCATTTAGATTGCTAAGGCTAAATATCACTCTAACGTAAATTCACTTTTTACGTTGCGCTGTGTCGTGCCGGTTCTGTTGCGAAACTTCGACAGATCATAACTTCTTCATTATAACTCGGATGTCGGCGTTCTTTATATGTACGGAATCCTTGTAACATATACTACAACTTAGTTAAGATTGTTCATTCTAAATTATCTTCTATCAAAAAGTCATTTTTTGATGTTTATCGTCTCTAAATTGACTAGCCCTGATCTACGAGCGTTACATAAACCATATTTTTGACCCAACAATCTCCTCCTTTGTTTATAACTTTCTTTTCTTAATTGAACCAAAAAGCTCCCCCTAAAAAGTAGCTGGCTTTTCTTGTCAATCTTCATCGAGAGCTTAACTTCAGCATTTATCTTCAATGAATGACTTCATCTTGAGCACTTGGGCTTTTCTTCAAAAAATTGACATTGAACGCACATTGGATGAAGAGGCTTCTTGTAGAGATTCTTGAAAATTGGTGCTTTCAGCTTGAGAATCTTTAGAGAGAAATTAAGAGAGAAATAATTTTCTGGATCACTTCAGCAGGTTTAACATAGCAGCAGATTGATTGAGGAGGCTTCAATGCAATCCATCACATAATCTTCAAGTGCAGCTTCACCTTGCTTCTAGGGTTGAAAGATTGAATTTGAAAGAATAATCTTCATTTCTTGCTCCTTCGAATGAAAATTCTTCGATGATCACGGATGAAGCTTTGGCTCAGAAATCTTCGCTTCACTCTCCATGAGTCTTATCCATACCTGAAATCACTTTTCAAGACAAAACAAAACTAAAAGAAAACTTAAAACGGAAACAAAACAGAAATAACACTATTTTTGGATTTTTAATTTTCTGATTTTTGTTTGATTTTTTTTTTTTTTTTTTAATTCTCCCCCTAAATTTGTGCATAGAGGAAAACTATGAACAAATTTAACAGAAACAAAAATATTTGGGATCAAAGTTGTTAGACAGCCTTAGTCTACTTATCAGTACCTTTATCTTCATGTCCATGTCTGATCGATCGTCGGTATTGTGGTCCAATTAAACACGAAAAATTTGTGACAATTTTGAACAGACTAATAATGACAAGACATTTTGATCCTATATTCTTAGATGTATTTCCTAGGGACCATTTAGTTGACGACGATCAGGGATATTGTTGTCCACCTAAATTGAGCAGCGAGATCTACAGACAATCTGTATGTGTTCAATTTTAATTTTACTAGAACGTGTTTCCCGCTTCCTGATATGCTCCAACCATCAAGGACTTCCAGAATACTCTTTACACCGGGTGAGAAGACAATTATTAAGAGAGAAGATGGATTTAGAATGCATATGCTGTATATCCAGGTCGGATCTCTTCCAATCACGCAAAGGATGAAACATATGACTAACTGAAGTTTTTAGAGGGATTAAGAAGAGAATGGTGCATATACTGTGTTCCAGGTCGGATTTTGAGTCACGCAAAGGAGACAGTATATGGCTAACAGATAGAAAGAATTGCATAGAGAGAAGATACAGAGAGACATAATTGCATATGTCACAGTCCAGGTCGGATCTCTCGATCATGCAGCGGAGGCAACATATGGCTAACAGACAGAAAGAAAGAAAATAACTTTCTACATACCTAATTTATCGGAATTCCCCAGTCACCCCATCAATACCGGAATTAAGGACAGAATCCGCACATCGAGGAAAAGTGAATCCACAATTCTAGATAAGGGTTCTTTTAGTGTGACCAGTAGATTCCCATGTATATCTCCCTGCTCAACCTATTCGAGCGTCGTATTGTCAGGCTAAACGAATCTAACTAGTTCAATATTTCTGAAGTCCTTGAATTCCTTAAGTTCATATCTTCCTAGTAAATTCCATTTAGAATCTTTCGTGCCTACCGACGCATTGAGCACATAGCGTAGACAATTCAATTCTGGTACGTTACATGGATTCAGATTGTCCATTATCACTTGATAATATCACTTCCCAAACAATACCTACTAACGAAAAACTATTAAGAAAATGAAAAATTGTCTTTAAAATGAATCACAGTAAGATAAATTCAGGAGTATAGAGAAGAAAACGCAAACCGTAATTCACCGATTGAATCTGCATCCAGAAGGTCTGAGAACAGCACGCATAATCTCAGAACAGATCCGAAAATTCTTCATGTCGTTAAGCACAAACCCCATGTGATCCCTTCCTTTCTTCCCATCTCGCAAAGGACACATATTCTCAAACAAAAGTATGAATGTTGTACAGTTGAGAGATGTCCCCTATCATGTGCCTGGAACAGCCACTACCAACAAACCGAAGTCTGATGATATGCCTCCATAGCTATTCCGACACAGAGCAGGATTAGTTGGTCTTTGGAACCCAGTCCATTTTGAAACTGGGTCGACCTTTGTCATCATTGTAGGGTACTCTCTCCCATGACATATCCTGTTTATCACAAACAGAAGATGATGAAATATTAGAGTCATGTGAAGATTTGGGAGTTTTCACCTTTGGTACCTAGCTATATTCAGGTTTAACCCATTTCTTATTCGATCCGATGGGTGCCTCGGCACTTGATTTGGAACTTGAAGCTGGCTGCCGAGATGACTTTGACCTAACCGGTATTGGCTTCACATGAGCATCTCTTGAACTAGACTTCTAGGCCAAAATTCCCTTCTTGCCCTTGGGATTCGGATTCTTGGCAATGTGGGTTTGATTCTTGGCCTTCTGCACGTTCCAGTCACCATTGTCTGAACGTGACCTTGAGGAGTTTCTTTTGGAGTATCTCCCTCTTGGCGCGTTCTGCCAGCCTTGAGTATTGTAGGGAACATATGCGCGATTAGGACAATTTCTGGCAATGTGTCTAGGTGTTCCACAGTGAAAACAAGTCTTTTTCTTCACTGTGATGTTATTTATTCCTGCCCCTGGTGGTGTATCCATGCCTTGTCTCTTATTGATCCCATATGCACACTTGCAATAGGCACTCTGTTGCGTTGGAATTGGAGGCCTGTATTTCTCAACGGCAGGTTTGTTAGGAGTAACAGAATTCGAAGCAACAGATTCTGAGTTCAAGGAGTCATTGGTTTGTTCAATAGTGTTCTCCTTGTTCTCATCTTCTGCTACTTTACCTGCACATGAAGTAGAAACATTAGAATCTTCAACCTGAATATCTCCTGACACAAATCCAGATGGTTTGCCATATTGAAAATGTGCCTCCTTGTCAATTTCTTTCTGTTTCATAGGGATGGATGTGTAGTTATGATTGAAAGGTGGAGGAACACTATCATACCCTATACCCTTGTTTTGATTATCTTTGAATTTTAATTGGGTTTCAAATAAGGACTCGACTGTCTGACTTGACGCAATATAATTTTTGAAACTAACATCTGTTTTTCCACACTTAATTTTCAAAGTGTCAAGTTCTTCAGTTACAACAACAAGTTGTCTCTTAATATAGTCATAATTTTCACATTTGTTGCTATACTCTTCCTGAAGCTTCCTAAAGTCTTTGGGTTTTGCTTCTAATTCAGCCTTCAGAGGTTTCTGTCGTTTCCTAAGTTGATATCCTTCGTATTTTAGGTTCTCGACTTCTCTTTTTAATAAATCAATATGTTCATGAAGAATTTTAATCGTATCTTCACAAGATGGAGTACATGAAGCTTCATTGACTGGGATGTTTGCAGAACTCATTACTTCTCCACATTTCAGAGCATCAAGCTCTTCAATTATATCAGCAATACTAAGACGACTGAGATCTTTTGTCTTCTTGATGACAGCCACGTTCGTATCCCACGATTTCGGAAGTGAATTCAATAGCTTTTTGTTTATCTCATATTTGTTCAAGAAGATCCCAGTTATATTCATCTCAGTAGTGAGTGTGGTAAATCGCTGCAACCAAGCTTCTAGGGTTTCTCCGGGAATGTAGTTGAACATGTTGAAATTTTGTCTTAACATATTGTAGGGTTTCAAAGCACTCCATGGATGATGGCAATGGGCCCCTTTGATGAATTCTAGGTTAAAAGCCCAAGACTTGTATTTTCCCTATAAATAGTCATGTATTATTCACAATTAGGGTTAAGAGTGTGAGGCAAAATGTAGCCGCCACGTGAGGTTTCTCATGTAGTGTTAGATTCTTTAGTCTATACTTTAAGTGTAATTTATTCCTCATATTTCAATAAATCGAGTGATCATTCGACATAATCTTCATTATTGTGTTTGTTCTTATTTTCCGCATCTTGTTCATCAAATCTCAATTAGGGTTTTAATCCCAACAAGTGGTATCAGAGCGGGTCTTTGAAGATTTAATGATTTTTGAAGTATCGGTTCTTGATTTGGTGATTTTCTGAACATGTATTGAAGATTATTGGTGTTTTGGCAGTATGGAATCAAGATTTTTGTTCAAGTTACTGTTCATGGAGATTTATACTGTTCATTTGGTTTTTTTTAATCTGATTCTCTTTTCTGTTCGTCTGGGATCAAATAATTTGCTTAATCCCAAATCAATTAATTCTTTTGTTTTAAGCCTTTGAATCTGATTGTATTTACTTTTGCTTTGGCCCAAATGTTCAGTCCGTCACTGTTCATAAAGCGAGTTTTTGGTGTTAATCTAGGTCTCTTTTCCTTGGCCCTAAAGTTTTATTTCAGTTTCCGATATCGTCTTGATCTATACTCAAATTCACATTTCTCAAATTGAACAATCAACAATCTCTCTGTGATTGAGGCTTGTCAACGATTGAAAATCATCGACTCCTGTCTTCCTGTTTTGTTCATCGGTGATTGTTTGGCCTCTCTACCGTGCTCTTAGTATTCTTGAACAGCAATCGACGAATCCTTATCCATGATTGCTAATTCTTTTGCTCATATGTTCTGGAATCGATCCTTGTGAGTAATGGCGTTATCAAAATCAATCTTGATTTTATCAATTGATTCTTTATTTAAATTAAGTCTATCTGCTTATTTTCGTTTCAATGGTGAAGAACTGTTGATAATTGTAATGAATTTTTATTAGAAGAGTCTTTTGAGCTGAAATCGATTCAAAGGAAATCAAATTGGTGTTTGTCGAGCATTGTAATGGGTCTCGCAATCGGAATTACTCACAAATCAGAAGAGAAATCTAGACCTGGATTCGGATTTATGAAATGGATTGACATGATTCGGAACAAAAGTGTATTGGAGCTATCTTGATGCCCTGTTCGCTTCGCCAAGCAGGTCTCTTAATAGAGGCTTAATAACAATGATGTTGGTCTTACCCACGAACGTTTGCTGAGTGTGGTTCTTAGCGAATCTGTGATTGGATTTGGTTTGGCTAAAGTTTCGATTTTGTTTTGTGATCTGTTGATTTGGAGCGAAAGGGTGAGAAATCGGGAACGGAAATATGGGATTGCACTCGTTCTTCTCCCACGATCATTTGATTCGGAAGTGAACCTGTGATTGGGTTCGTGTTTGAAATTGGTTCGCTTTGGGTGAGATTCTTGGTGTTCAGAACTCAGGGCTCGGTATGAAGGCTTGTGCTCAAAACGAACGTGGAACAAACTTGGGGTCATTTGTTAGCACTTGGAACGAAAGGAGGGAGATTCGCTTTGGTAGCTATTGGAACGAACCTCGATCTTGGGTTCGCGTGTTTATGCTGGGACTGAAAGAGAAGGATGAACCGAAAGCGAAAGGAGTTTCGCCTGATGAAGCTTGATATGGAAATAAGAAACGAACCGAACGTTCGGTTGTGTTCGTGTGAATAAATGGCGGTCTTGAAACGAACTTAGGTTCAGTTGCTTGTAATTGAAACGAAAGTATGATTTGCGGGTATTAATTTTGGGGTCTCGCATTTGTTCCAGTCGCGCATCCCTTTTATCAGGCGTCTAAAATGGGGAAGAAGACTTAATATTTCATTTTTGGTACCTGAAACTTTAGCGAATTGGCACTTTTGGTCCCTGTTGTTTTCACAGTTTGGTATTTTTGGACCATTTCCAGTTTTTGTTACAAATGAAGGGGTGTATTGATGCAGAATTTCCATTCCAGCCCCTGTCTTTCAGCAAGTGACAGTTTCTGCCCTATATTCAGAAAAGATTACAAATTTAAGGGCCGATGAACAGTTTTGGATTTTTTAACGCACATATTTTTTTTTGTGAACAGAAAAATAAAGATTCCATCAAGTCTTGGCGGTTCGGAAAGTCGTTTTTTTTATAACGTCAAATTTTCACGATTTTTTTCGGATTTTATACTTCATTGTGTATATCTTTTTGTCGCGGGGGAGCATAGTAAATTTTTATCCATTCAAGATCATTCTCATGACCATTTGAAGGCTTTATAATCATGTTTTTGATTATAAATCGGGGGAGAATTTGGTATGGCCATTCGAAATTGGATTTGTGACTTTTCAAAGTTGAAGATTTTTGATAAAGCTTGTGGGAGAATTATGAAGGTAGCTTTTACAACAGAAGTTCTTCATCGAGCTCTACTAAGGTTTTTACAGAGAAGTATCATTTACAGCGGAAGTTTTTCATCGAGCTCTGCTAAGGACTTGTTATATCTCCGACTTCTTGTATTTTCTCGATCAAGTGGCGTTACGAATCTTAAAGTTTGGGTTGTTACATGATATTTTTTGATGGCTTATATCATTAGCTTATTTGAAGATCATTGTGACTTGGAGGGGGAGCTCTTCAAAGACAAGAAGTGATTCAGTTTCTTTGTTCTGAAATGGGTTTTTATGGCGGGTTTGGTTTTCATGAAGATTCTTTGGGATTACATTCGAAAATGAAGTTTAAAGACATTACTTCAGTGCTTCATTTATATATCCTAGAGCCCGTGTTTGAAGACTATTGAAGAATCATGATTCGTGGATTGCTTCATATATTCCTCGTTGCAAATCTTTATATTTGCTAGATGCTTGTTTTGGAAGTTAAAGCATTGTCATCCATTCCATACTTTGAGGGGGAGATTGTAGGGTTTCAAAGCACTCCATGGATGATGGCAATGGGCCCCTTTGATGAATTCTAGGTTAAAAGCCCAAGACTTGTCTTTTCCCTATAAATAGTCATGTATTATTCACAACTAGGGTTAAGAGTGTGAGGCAAAATGTAGCCGCCACGTGAGGTTTCTTATGTAGTGTTAGATTCTTTAGTCTATACTTTAAGTGTAATTTATTCCTCATATTTCAATAAATCGAGTGATCATTCGACATAATCTTCATTATTGTGTTTGTTCTTATTTTCCGCATCTTGTTCATCAAATCTCAATTAGGGTTTTAATCCCAACACATATCCTGATGACTCTCTTTCATGTTTTCAATTCCCTCTTAGACCTCAAAAGCACAACTAGAAGCCAAAATCAAACTTAAGAGTCAAACTTAAAATTAAGAATGTCCTTTGACTATAAACCTCAAAAGTCAACCTTAAAAGTCAAATTAAAAAAAATCAAACTCTAAAGTCAAACTTGAAAAGTCAGACTTAAAAGTCAAACAAAAAAAGCTAAATTTGAAAATTTAAAAGTTAAACGAGAATGTCAAAGTTTAAATTCAAAGGTCAAACTTTAAAAAAATAAAAATTCAAAAATTAAAATATAAATTTTATTATTTTTATTTAATTTAATTTAATTTATTTATTTTTGTTTTGGATGAAAAAGGAATTTAAAAACTAAAAGAAATTGAATTTTGGGTTAAAAGTGTCAAATTTTGAAAGTTGGAACCGAGAGGGACTCTTTAAGAATTAAGTTTCGAAGGAAAGACACAAAGGAATGGGTAGCTGAGTTGGTTAAAGCGTGGATTTGTTGAGCTTGAGGTTGCGGGTTCGATCCCTGGCACCCTCAAAATCGCGTCCCCCTTTTTTTTTAATTAAGATGCTTTGCGAGGCTGCTTCTTGCGAGGCTGCTGCTTGCGAAGCCGAGGTGCGAGGCCGTAAACCGAAGACCGCAAGCTCCGGGGCCGTAAACCTCGGACCGTAAACCTTGGACAGTAAGCTCGGTACGTAAACTCCGGAAACCCTAGCCGCCACCCCCTCGCTGGTTAAGCCCCAAAACACTGATTTTTGCCCCTTTTTTCTCCAAAACTCGATCAAAACCCCGTTTTTATGAAAAACGCGAAGAAAAAACCCCCTTATTTTTCTGAGATCTATCCAAAAACGCAAGAATAATTTGAAAATAAGATCAAATAAGCTCCATATTTGACAAAATTGACTGATACAATCCTTGCTCTGATACCAATTGTAAGTCCCTAATTTGCCTGTGTATCAATCAGATCCGTTTGATGGTGCGGAATCCCAATCAAAAGCATGATGTCAAATCAAATAGAAGAGAAGTAGAAGAATAATAATATGAATATTGTTTGAATCGATTAGAATGAAGTTCCCTTACACGATTCACACACAACACACACTTGTTCTTCTCTCTACCGTACACTCTCTATTGTTCATCAATCTCTACTCCTCACCCCTAACACCTATATATATATATATATATATATATATATATATATATATATATATATATATATATATATATATATATATATATATATATATATATATATATACAAGGGGAACATGGGCTGGAGAACATGGTCCGTAAATGGGTTTACGGCTGTAAACCTGTTTACGACCGTAAACACTGACCTGTTTACGGTCCTTTACATAAAAACACATTTTCCTAGAAAAGTAAAGTATAAACCATAATATTGACCCAACACTTGTCCCTGATGATTTCCATGTTTATGTTTTAGAGAATATGGTGGTTACCCGAGGTTCAGGATCCAACAACCCCGAGAGACCGAGTACTAGTGACGATGAGATCCATAGGATAATTGTTGACGAGGTGGCCGCAACTATCAGGGAGGCCATCCCATAAATGTTCGGGTCTATTAAGACCACATTGATCGAGAATTTTGACGAGCGATATGCTCCTATCACTGAGGCTGCTGTCGCGTAGCCACTGCAGCCCTTACAACGGCGAAGCCTTAAGGGGGCGATTTATTGATGTTCCCAGAGTTCAGCAACATGAAGCCGCCAGAGTTTTATGGGACCCAAGACCCAATTGCTATGATGAGATGGATCTCTGATGTTGAGGGATAATTTTATACCTATTCATGCCCTGAGAACCTGAAGGTTCAATTCGTGCTGAACCAGCTTCGCTTGGGGGGCGAAGGACTGGTGGAAGTTTGTGACGACTAATTATTCTCCTGTAGAGCATGTTGCAGTGACTTTGGAGAGGTTTACTAAGCTGTTTCGAGATGATTTCGTTCCCCAAGTGTAGAGGGAACGATTGGCCCAAGAGTTTCTGTCTCTCAAGCAGAAGACAGAGACGGTGACTGAGATCACGATAATGTTCCACGAGAGAGCGTTATTCTGCCCTGGGCATGTGTCTACGGAGCAGGCACGTGTGAGCCGATACTTGACCATTTTGAGGAGGGATATTTGGGAGTTTGTGGCGAACTCATCATATCAGACATTGGCTGAGCTACATACTAATTCCAGGAAGAGGGAGATCGAGCTAGAGACTTAGAAGAGGGAGGAAAGAGAGTCTCAGGGGAGAGACAGGACCAGTGCAGGAGGCCAAAAGGGCCGCACTTGTGGCAAGTGTGGTAAGAGTCACGGGGGATCTTGCTGAACATGGATTTGTTTCAAATGCGGCGAGGATGGGCATATGACGAAGGATTGCCCAAGGGATTTTCGGTTTGCTTTCATTGCAACCAGAATGGCCACATGAAGACTAAGTGTCCTAAGCTCACTTAAGGTTCAACTCAGGCCCCTACTCTTACTACCTTGCATATTACTGATGGTCGGCCAGGGAAGGCCAAGGCTCCAAGAGCTCATGGGAGAGCTTTTCAGCTGACTTCTGAGGAGGTCCGCACAAAACCTGATGTTGTTGCTGGTATGTATCTCCTTATTTATGCTGTTGGTTTGATCTGTTTATTCTTATCTTGTGTTTCATGTATGTACTTTTCATGTAAATTATGTTCCTGCTTTAGTGCTATTTGACTCGGGTGCGATTCAATCCTTTGTGTCCTTATCCTTCAGTTGTTGTTTTAGCACCAGGCGTGAGGCCTTGAGTCAGATATTGAGGGTTTCCATAGCTGACGAGCACACGGTTTTTGCTACCGATATCTTCCGTGGCTGTTTTTTGAAGATTTTTGGTGTCGAGTTTCCATTGATCTGGTACCGATAGCGATGGGGGATGTCAGTTTTATAGTGGGCATGGATTGGTTGAGCCGATTTGGAGCTTTGATTAATTGCGAGCGGAAGTTGGTGACGATTCGGGACTTCACTGGTGGAGTGCTTACTATTTATGGTGAGGGGACTAGATCGAGATCAACTTTCTATTTCCATTGTTTTGGTGGTATGCGACTTTTCTGATGTTTTCCCCGAGGAGTTACGGGGTGTACCTCCTAAGAAGTAGCTAGAGTTATGCATCAATCTGATTCCGGGGGCTGCACCTATCGCCAAGGCACGGTATCGCTTCGTGCCGCCCGAGATGCAGGAGTTATCCTCTTAACTTCAGGAGCTGTTGCGGAAGGGGTTCATACAACTGAGTAGTTCGCCGTGGGGAGCTCCGATCCTTTTTGTCATGAAAAAGGATGGTTCACACTGGATGTGCATTGATTACCTAGAGTTGAACAAGTTGACGGTGAAGAACCGCTATTCATTGCCCATGATTGATGATCTCTTCAACTAGTTGCAAGGGGCATCATGGTTTTCCAAGATTAATTTGAGATCTGGATATCATCAGACGAGGGTTCGATAGGAGGATATTCTGAAGAAGGCCTTTCAGACTCATTATGGGCATTACAATTTCGTGGTGATGCCTTTCGGGCTCACCAACGCACCAGAGGCGTTCATGGATCTCATGAACCGGACATGTAGGTCCATGTTGGATCGATCGATGATCGTTTTCATTGATGAAATTTTGGTATATTCAAAGACCAGGGAACAGCATGAGGAGCATCTCCAGGAGTGTTGGGTCAAAAATATGGTTTATACTTTGCTTTTCTAGGAAAATGTATTTTTATGTCTAGGACCGTAAACAACTCGATGTTTACGGCTTTATATATGTTTACAGTTGTGTGTACGGCCGTAAACTCGTGTAAGGACAACTATCTCATATATATATATATATATATATATATATATATATATATATATATAGGGTGAGGAGTGCATGAGAGTAAAAGGCTTGAGAAGAAGAGCATATGGTAGAGAGAAAAAGTTAGAGAGAAAAGAGGAGCTTTAGTGTGTGTTAGTGAGTGTGTGAATCTTGTATTTGGATCTTCATTCATATTAAATCAAACAAGATTCATCATCTTCTTCTTCTCCTTCTCTTCCATTTTGATCTGACATCATCCGTTTGATTGAGATTCCGCTCCATCAAACGGATCTGATTTATACACAAGCAGATTGGGGACTTACAAGTGGGTATCAGAGCTTGCATTGTATCAATCAAGTTTTTCAGATCTGGAGCGTATTTGATCTTATTTTTGAAGGGTTTTTACGTTTTTGGATAGATCTTTGAAAATTAATGGGGGGGGGGGGGGGGGGGGTTGCTCTTCGCGTTTTTGATAAAAACGAGTTTTGGAGCAAAAAGGTTGAAAAACGTCGTTTTTCTTCACATCTGAAGCAGGGTTTACGGCCTCGGAGTTTACAACCTTGCTCGTTTGCAGTCCTCGTCCTCGCATCGTAATCTCGGCCAGCAGGAGTCTTCGCATCAACATCTTATTAAAAAAATTGGATTTTGGGGATGCCGGGGATCGAACCCAGGTACTTTCACTCTACAAACGCGCGCCTTACGAGCTGAACTACATTGCAAGACGTTTAATACTTCCTTTTTCTTAATCAAATAGTCTTCGCAAAGCAGTAGCTTGTTTATTTTAAAAAAAAGGGAAACGATTTTGGGGTTGCTAGGGATCGAACCCTTGTCCCATGCTTCAGCTTTCACACGCTTCTTACCAGTTAGGCTAGGCTGCATCTTGCTTCATTGCATCGAAATTTAATTCAAAAGGAGTCCTTTCTCGGTTCCAAATTTCGCCACATTGTCACTTTTAACCCAAAAATCAATTTCTTTTAATTTTAAATTCCATTTTCAACCCAAAAATTTTAGTTTTTAATTTTTAACCTTTAACTTTGATTTTTTACTTAAAATTTTGACTTTGACTTTCAAGTTTGACCTTTCAGTTTAAACTTTGACTTTCTCGTTTAACCTTCAAATTTTCAAATTTAGCTTTTCAGTTTGACTTTTTAAATTTGACTTTTAAGGTTGACTTTTAAGTTTTTAGTCAAAGGGCATATTTTTTATAAAAAATGAGTTCCTCATCCATTACGGTAAATGAAGTTTCATGTACTCCATCTTGTGAAGCTATGATTAAATTTCTTCGCAAACAAATTGATTTGCTAAAAAGGGAAAATGAGGACCTAAAATACGAAGGATACCAACTTAGGAAATGATAGAAACCCTTAAAAGAACAATTAGAAGCCAAAACAAATGATTTTAGAAAAATTCAAGAAGAATACAGTAATAAATGTGCAAACTATAGATATGTGACAACACAACTTACAGAGTTAATTGTTGAACTTGACACATTAAAACATAAGTTTGAAAATGCGGATTTTAATTTCAGAAAATTTGATGTGTCAAGTGAAGTAGTTGCGTCCATGATAGAACATAGTTTAAAATTCAAAGATAACCAGCAAAAGGGTCTAGGGTATGATAAAGTGCCTCCTTCTTTTAATCACACCTATCAGTATAACCCTTTGACAAAAGAGGAAATGGACAGAGAGGCACATCTCAAATATGGCAAAATTGCTGTATTTATGTCGGGATGTGGTCCTTAGGTTGCCAGTACTAATGTTTCTACTTCTTATGCAGATCAACCACTAAGTCATTGCAAGCAAGCAGCTGAAGAGAGTGTGTCTGATAATAAAATTGTGTCAAAGTCTGATGACTTCATTTTTTTCGATATATTTGATGATATCTTTGATAATTCTGCCGTGGCTGTGCCAGAAAGTGTTGAGCTGAACGATTCTAATGTTTCTACTTCTTGTGAAGGTAAAGTAATGGAAGATGAGAACAAGGAGAAAACTATTGAACAAACCAATGTCTCCTTGAACTCTGAATCTGTTGCTTCGAACTCAGCTGCTTCTGATCAACCTGCTGTTGTGAAATACAGGCCACCAAAACAAGCGAAACAGAGTGCTTGCTGTAATTGTGCTTGTAGGAACAACAAGAGACAAGGCAGGAAAAACAACATCCCAGTGAAGAAAAAGACTTGCTTTCACCGTGGAACACCTAGACACATTGCCAGAAATTGTCCAAATCACACATACGTTCCCTACTATGAACAAGGGTGGCAGAACGCGCCAAAAGGGAGATTTTCCAAAAGAAACCCCTCAAGGTCACGTTCAAAAAATGGCGACTGGAATGCCACGAAGGGCAAAAGTTCAACTCCTAAGGCCAAAAAATCAACTCCCAAGGGCAAGAATGGAATGTCAGCCCATAAGCCAATTTTAAGAAATGCTCCAACGAAACCAAAACCGGCTAAGTCAAAGTCATATCGACAGCAGACCTCAAGTTCAAAATCAAGTGCCGAGACACCCATCAGATCGAAAAAGAACTGGGTTAAACCCAACTACAAATGAGTTCCAAAGGTTCACTCTCCCAAATCTCCTAATGTTTCTAATATTTCTACATCTTCTGTTTGTGATAAGAAGGATATGTCGTGGGAGAGAGTTCCTGGCGTTGATGACAAAGGTCAACCCAGTTTCAAATTGGACTGGGTTCTAAAGACCAACTGATCCCGCTCTGTGCTGGAGCAGCTATGGAGGCATATCGTCAGACTTCGGTTTGTTGGTAGTGGTTGTTCCAGGCACATGATAGGATGCTTCTCTCAACTGTACAACACTCATAACTTTGTTTGAGAGTATGTGTCCTTTCCGGGAAAGGAAGAAAGGAGGGGATCACACATTGGGGTTTGTGCTTAACGACGTGAAGAATTTTCGGATCGGTTTTGAGATTATGCGTGTTGTTCTCAGACCTTCTGGATGCAAATTCAATCGGTGACTTACGGTTTGAGTTTTCTTCTTTATACTCCTGAGATTATCTTAAACTGATTCATTTTGAAGACAATTTTTTATTTCCTTAGATGTCTTTCTTTAGTAGGTTGTTTTTGTAAGTGATATAAAGATAAAGTGATAACGGGCAGTCTAAAACATGTGTAAGGGAATGAATCTGAATTGTCTAGACTCTGTGTTCAATGTGCTGGTAGACATGAAGGATTTAGATAGAATTCTTTGGACTGAATATACAACGCTCAGATAGATTGAGCAGTGAGATAAACACGAGAACCCGTGAGATACACTAAATTAATATGCACCTAGAACAGTGGTTCAACTTTTCCTTGATGTACAGACTTATGTCCTTAATTCTGTTTCTGATAGGGTGATTGGGGAGTTCTGATAAAGTAGGTCTGTAGGAAATTATTTTCTTGCTTTCCATCTTTCAATCATATGTTGCTTCCTTTGCGTGATTGGAAGAGATCCGACCTGGATTGTAACATATGCAACTATAATTCTACACACCTCATTATCTATGAAATTCTTTCTATCTGTTAGCCATATGTTGTCCCCTCTATGTGATCGGAAGATCCAACCTGGGACACAACATATGCAACATTCTACCTCTCAATCCCTCAATCTCTGTTAGTCATATGTTGTCCCTCTGCATGATTGAAAGAGATCCAACCTTGGACATAATATATGCATTTATCTCTAAATTTGTCTTCATCAATAATTGTTTACTCAACTAAAGTAAGGAGTTCTTTGGAAGTTCTTGATAATCAGGGTATATCGTGAAGTGGGGAACACGTTCTAGTGCAACTAAAATTGAACCATTTAGAGGTTGTCTGTAGATCTCGCTGCTTAATTTAAGTGGACAACAATACCCGTGGTCGTCGTCAGTTAAATGGTATATTTGGAAAAGTTTGTCAATATCCTTCGTGTTTAAGTGGACCACAATACCGACAATTGACCGGATCTATTTATGAAGGTGAAGGTACTAATAAAAAAGTTAAGACTATCTCACAACTTTGATCCCAAATCACTCTTAAAGTTAGCTATTATTTTTGTTTTTGTTAAATTTGTTCATAGTTTTCCTCTATGCACAAATCAAGGAGGAGAATTAAAATAAGTTTAAAAAAAATTAAAAAAAATCAAACAAAAATCAGAAAATGAAAAAAATCCAAAAATAGTGTTATATTCTGTTTTATTTCTTGTTCAGAAAAATCAAAAAATCCAAAAATATTTTTGTTTCTGTTTTATTTTTTCAGAAAACATAAAAAATCCAAAAATATTGTGTGCTAAGTTTTCTTTTAGTTTTGTTTTGTCTTGAAAAGTGAATTTAGATGTAGATGAGACTCATGGAGACTGTATCGAGAGTTTCTGAGCCAAGGCTTCATCCGTGATCATCGAAGAATTCTCATTCGAAGGAGCAAGAAATGAAGACTATTCTTTCAACATTCAATCCTTCAACCCCAAAAGAAAGGTCAAGCTGTAATTGAAGATTATGTGACAGATTCCATTGAAGCCTCCTCAATCAATTTGCTGCTATCTTGTACCTGCTAAAGTGATCCAGAAGTTTTGTTCTCTATTCTCTTTGAAGATTCTCAAGCTGAAAGCGCTATCTTTCAAGAATCTTTTCAAGAAGCCTTCTCACCCAATGTGCGTTAAATGTCAAATTCTGAAGAAAATCCCAACTGCTCAAGATGAATTCATTCATTGAAGACTCATCAAGTTCATCTTGAAGTTGTAAAGAAATTGAAATTAAAGCTGAAGCCAAGCTCCAAATGAAGATTGAGAAGAAAAGCCAGCTACTTTTTAGGGGGAGCTTGTTGGGTCAATTAGAAAAGAAAGCTATAAACCAAGGGGGAGATTGTTGGGTCAAAAATATGGTTTATACTTTGCTTTTCTAGGAAAATGTATTTTTATGTCTAGGACCGTAAACAGCTCGGTGTTTACGACTATATATGTGTTTACGGTTGTGTGTACGGCCATACACGGGTTTATGGACGTAAACCCGTGTACGGACAACTATCTCATATATATATATATATATATATATATATATATATATATATATATATAGGGTGAGGAGTGCATGAGAGTGAAAGCCTAGAGAAGAAGAGCATATGGTAGAGAGAGAAAGTTAGAGAGAAGAGAGAAGCTTTAGTGTGTGTTAGTGTGTGTGTGTGTGAATCTTGTATCTGGATCTTCATTCATATCAAATCATACAAGATTCATCATCTTCTTCTTCTCCTTCTTCTTTATTATATCTGTCATCATCCGTTTGATTGGGATTCCACACCATCAAACGGATCTGATTGATACACAAACAGATTTGGGGACTTACAGGGAGATTCTTGGGGTGTTGAGGATGGAGAGGCTTTATGCTAAATTCTCCAAGTGTCATTTATGGTGACGAGTGGTCCAGTTCTTGGGACATCTCGTCAATCAAAATTGTATTTTGGTTGACCCAGCCAAAATTGGGGCAATAATGCAGTGGGAGCTGCTGAGATCCCTATCCGAGATTATGAGTTTCCTTGGCCTAGCAGGTTATTATCAGAGATTTATCATAGATTTCTCCAAGATTGTTGTTCTTCTCACCAAGCTGACCAGGAAGGATGTTGTTTTTATTTGGGGGCCTGAGCAACATGCATCATTCGAGACTCTCCGCCAGATATTGTGTGAGGCTCCAGTGCTAGCCCTCCCGGAGGGGGTGGAGTACTTCATGGTTTATTGTGATGCATCAATATCAGAATTAGGTACTATGTTGATGCAGAGAGGGCATGTGATCACATATGTGTCAAGGCAGCTGAAGCCTCACGAGACGAGGTATCCCACCCATGATTTAGAGTTGGGCGGTGTAATTCGCTCACAATATTTGGTGCCATTATCTATATGGTGTCCTCTTTACCATTTACACGTACCATAAGAGCTTGAGGTACCTTATGGATCAGCCTAACCTGAATATGAGGCAAAGGAGGTGGTTGGATGTAGTTAAGGACTATGATTGTGAAATCTTGTATTATCCAGGAAAGGCTAATGTGGTAGCCGATGCCCTGAGTCGCAGAGCAGTGAGTGCCTTGATATGAGATGTATGTATGAGGATGACAGTGATAACTCCAGTTTTAGATGTCATCAAGGAAGCCTAAGTGGTGGCCATAAAAGAAGAAAACAGCAATAGGGAGAGGGTGATCGGGGAAGTTTCAGCATTTGAGACAGATAGTAGGGGGCTTTTGACTCTTCATGGGCGAGTATGGGTGCCATATACGAGTGGATCCCGATGGATTTTGATGGAGGAGGCCCATAGATCGAGTTTTTCCATCCATCCAGGGGCCATGAAGATGTATCTAGATCTAAAGCACACTTATTGGTGGCCCAACATGAAGAGAGATGTAGCATGGTTTGTAGAAAGATGCTTGACCTGTCGCAAGGTCAAGGCAGAGAATTAGCGCCCCCATGGCAAGTTCCAGAATCTGGAGGTTCCTATATGGAAGTAGGAACAAATTTCTATGGATTTCATTACCAAGTTACCAAGGAATGCGAAAGGTATGGACACTATCTGGGTGATAGTGGACCAGTTGACAAAGAGTGCTCACTTCTTAGCTATAAGTGAGAACTCTTCCGCCGAATAGTTGGCAGAGGTCTATGTTCGAGAGGTGGTGGCTCAGCATGGGGTGTTGAAATCTATTGTGTCAGACCGTGACGTGTACTTTACTTCCAGATTCTGGAAGAGATTTCATGATGAGTTGGGTATCCGGTTACATTTTAGCACCACATATCATCTGTAGAAGAGAGTGCAGAGCGAGTGGACAAATCCGACGCTCGAGGATATACTCCGAGCTTGCGTTATTGATTTTGGTGGGAGTTGGGACTCCTACCTGATGGGTTTTGAGCATTCTAACACTTCCTAAGTGTACATGCAACCCTAATAACCTTGGATCTATGTTTGTCTAATTATCATGCAAAGTTGATTTCCAAGGCTATGATCCTATCTAGCATACATGGGGAACAATTTTAACTTAAAGAATAGATAGAATTACATACCTTGTTGTTGTAAATGTTCCTTGAAACCTTGTGAGCCTAGCACCCCAAGTGTGATGCCTCAAATGCTTCACACAACACCAAATGCTATGGAGTAAACTTGGAGAGAAAGTATAACACACTAAAATCGGCCAAGCCCTCTTGTTTCACTAGTAGTAGTGCCAATTTTGGGAGAATACATGAGCTTTATATAGTTTTGACACATCTAGGGTTACACCATGTAAACCCTAATGTGTCATGACTCTTTACTTCCATGACCCATGGGTTTGTAACTCCCATGGAGCCTCCATGGAGCATCCAATGGGTTTAACCCAACTTGATTATCCATGGAGCCTCTTAGCCCACTATATAAGTTATGGATGATTTACATAATCAACCCATATATTTAATTAGTTATCTTTTGATCACTTAATTAATTCTAAAATTAATTCTTGATCAAACTAATTAAATAATATTATTAATATATTAGAGCTTATAATATATTAATAAACCATATGTGTTATTTCTCTCATTTAGTCTATCCAATTGCATGGTGCCATGCAACCCAAATGGACCATGCCGGGTCAGGTCAAGTACATACCAGAAATAGTTATGGACTTAGACACCTTATCCAACACTACCTTCCTTTGGCTGAGTTTTCTTACAACAACAACCACCACTCCAGCATTAGGATGCCTCCATTTGAGCTTTTATATGGGAGGAGGTGCTAGACTCCTATCTATTGGGGGGAGGTCGGATAGAGGGTTATGGGGAGCATCGAGATAGTTCTCAAAATGAAAGAGCATATCCAGTAGGTCAGGCAAAGGTTGTTGTCGTCTTAGAGTCGTCAGAAAAGTTAAGTAGACCAACGACGTTCTGAGCTAGAGTTTCAGGTTGGTGACTTTGTTCTCTTGAAGGTATCACTATGGTAGGGTGTGATCCGATTCCATGTATCCCAGCTGAGGAAGTGTGTAGCTGACGAGACGACAATGGTCCCTTTAGAGAACATTCAGGTTGATGATTGTGTGAACTATATTGAGAGGCCAGTGGCGATCTTCGATAGGAGAGTAAAGACCTTGAGGAACAAGGTAGTGAACTTGGTCAAAGTTCAGTGGCAGCACCGTAGAGGCTCGGAGTGGACTTGGGAGCCAGAGTCCGAGATGCGTGAGCAGTATCCAGAGCTGTTTCCGGAGGATGTCTTCAAGGGAGAAGTCTGATTGTAGTGGGGGAGAATTGTAACATCCCCAAAAAGGAGGTATAACTTCTCAAACCTTAACCTTATATATATATATATATATATATATATATATATATATATATATATATATATATATATATATATATATATATATCAAGATTGGTCCTTATGTTGAAAAAGGTGGAAATTAAGTACGCGGGGCGTACGCATGTGTACGCGCAACATACTCATGCGCTTAGCTTGATCGTGGACGCCACCTAGTATGCTGGGCTTGCTAGGCTCAAAATAATCTAATACCTCCTTGTGTTCCTATTTAAAGAACATGATGGCCTCATTTCTAGCCATCATTGCCAGCCTCCAACCTCCTCCAAACCGTAATCTCGCTCCTCTAGCTTGTGTGAGTGTTTGTGACTCATTTGAGTGTTCTTGTGAAGCTTTTGGTGGAGAAGGATCCTTGAAGGAAGGATATATTGTGCTTCTAGCTCTTGGATTTGAGTTCTACTTCAACTGGTTTATCTTCCAGAGGTATCAAGTTCAAAACCTGTTCATTGTTGGTTCTAGTTCTTGTTTTCGGTCCTTTTAGGGTTTTATGTCCCAAGTATGGAACTTTGTGAGTTTGGTGAACTACAGATCTATTCTTCTATCCTTTTAGGTGTGTTAGAGTATTCTAATATATAAAAATGAGTGCTTGGACGTCTTAATCCTTCCATACATGAGTTGTATGGTCTTTTGTGTTGAGAAAGTTAGAGTTTTTGGGATTGGGTCTTTTCTAGCCATGCAAAGGCTTAAAGTCAGCAACTTTATGTATCAAGAGGCCTTATTTAGCTCAGATCTATAGTAGGAATGATTGTCTTAACAGATTAAGACCAAGTGAGATGGAAAAAAGGAGTCTAAGGAGTACGTCGTGCGTGCTCCCAGCTACGCGCAACGTAATGCTGGGGATACCCGTCGCATGCTTATCCAGTAGTACGATCAACGTACTCGTTAGGCGTCGAATTTCGAGTTTTTGGTCAATTTGTTGACTTTCGCCAAAGAAGAGAAAAATTGTCTTTTTACCCTCGTGAGATTTAGTAGAGTTGCTTGGTCTCGTATTTTGGGGTTATTAATATTGTTTATTAATTAGAGTTAAATGTGACATATTCCAGGCGGAGTCTAGACCGGCAGTTCGGGTGCGAGATTTATTGTTTTCTGCGTGAGGTGAGTCTTCTCACTATACTTACCTGTGTAGTGATGCATGTATTGGCCGGAGGGTCTTATTTGTATTATTGGCCGGATGGTCTTATTTGCTTATACCGATATATGTGTTTTTATGCATTCTGTCTTTGTGACTTATGTTGTTATATTATTTTGTGTATATATTGAGTTATAGCCAGAGGGTCCATACCGAGACGTGGGACTGGAGGGTCTTCGCTGAGACACATGACCGGAGGGTCCTTATCATGATAAAGCCATGACAGGCTAATTATTTGTGTATGTGGTATTTTGGGGAACTCACTAAGCTACGTGCTTACAATGTTGATGTAAATGTGTATCAGGTACATCTTAGGATCGCGGGAAGGTGTCAGCATGATTGTACACACTCATCTGCCAATGGGGATATTTGTGGATTTTGGGATATTCTGACTTTGTATTATGATGTTATGTATTTGGCATGAGATGGTGTTACAAACTATGTTTTTGGGAATCTTAAAAATAAATTTTATTTGAAAATTCTGAGTGTTACATTCTGAATAACAGAGGTGGCAATAAGTAAAGCTGGAGATCGGGAAACCAAATAGAACCAAAGAGAGTGAAGAATGAGCTTGACGATTCCGAAGAAATTAGGGTGATTCCAACGACGTTTGGGTGGTTGGTAGGTGTTGAGAGCACCAAATAAAAAAACTTAATACGACGACATACAAAAAATGAATCGTAGTAGCAGTAATAGGGATCAAATCCACAGGGATTGATTCGAATCAAATCTATGCATTCAGTTTCTACGAAATAAAAAGAAATATAAAATGATATGGGGGTTTTCAAAACATTAAATGCGATAAAAACTATTTCACAAAAATAACAAAAATGGAAAAATACAAAATCTATAAAATAAAACGTTCCAATATCGGGATAAATCATAAATTCAATTAGTTGACTAATCATCATAATTTTGTGGTGCAATGGATTTAATGGATACTAATTTGGCTATAGTAATCTAAGAAGCTTGAGATCACCTAAACTTTTTTTAGTTAATATAATGGTTAGAGAAGCTCATAACACATTTTCTTAGTTAAAGTCATAATTTCCATGAAGCATGTAATTAATGAAAATTAACTTGCATTAAGATTTAAAAGTCACTAAATCTAAGAGGAGTCAAAATGTTTTCACTACTATATTGGAGAAAATATTTTCGTAATTGTGTGAAAGAAAAACAATCACAAGAACCATTTGTTGCTTGTTAATTTGAAGATCTGTTACGTAATCAAGAAATTAATCAACTAATTAAACATTCACATATGTAAACTCATGATTAAAGACATATGAACATAAATAGATGTTTTACTAGAAAATATTTTCATAGAATACTATCAAAACCACACAAAACTATTCCTAATCAATTAATTGCTCCATAGATTCATCCAATATTGAAAATATAAATTAACAACACATAATAATAATAATAACAATAAAAAGGATAGAAATTATACCAATACCGATTACACAATGAAGATGATAAAGCTCCTTGAAATTGTCACTTTTTGTTGCTCCAAAAAACTTCATTCATAATCCAAGTATTAATACAAAAATCAACCTAACTTAATCTAATTAAAATGATAAATAACTCATTAACAAACTATGATTGTGAAATCATAAATGCAATGTTCCAAAAATATAGAAATTGCGTCGTCCCCCTTTTCTTCTGATGCATCCTAACTCAAATACCCTACTGTTTGCTTTCTTATACCTGCGTTCCCTTTTTTTTTCACCACAAATAATACCAAAGTGGACATTTAGGTAAATAAACTTGGGCTACTGAATTCTTTCACGTGGGCTGTTGAAAACTGGAAGTTGGGCTTTTTTTTAAAATCCAAAAATGGGCTGCCAAAAGCTCTATCTATTGGGTTGCCAAGAATTTAAGTTGGCAGCAATCTGCGCTGCTGTTCACAAGGCCGAAAACACGATCAAAACATGTCCAAATCAGCTCATTTTTTGTGAGATTGAAGATCAACGAGTTGGGAAGATGCTCGTAAAATTTCAGTTAAATCGGAAAACGTTTGCCCCTCCGTCTGATCTCTTGAAGAAAGCCGCGCAAAGCTGTCAAAATCCGAAAAATTAATTTATATCGTTTTGTTTTGCTTTTCGCTCCTGGATTTTGTTACGAGACTTCAATCGTGGTTGCAAGGAATTCGATATGGCTTTAACGATACTCCAAAATACCATCTTGTTTATACAAATCTGCACAAAAATAGCATAAGCAAGTAAAAATATTCAAAATAATAAATCTAACGATTTAATGCAAAAAGAATATTAAAAATGCAAAAAAAATAAAAGAAAACGATTGCTAAAATATATACAAATAATCAAGCTATCAGTGGTTATGGTGGAGGTCCGTTGATGGTGATGGTGATTCAAATTACTGTAACGACCCGTCTCCGGTAAGTTAATTCCTTGGTTTTTATTTTGAAGTCTTATAAGAGGGACTCGGCGAGTTCATAGCCTGACTCGCCGAGTAGGGTCGGGTTTTCGAGCACGTGTTGGCTGGCGACTCGGCGAGTCTGTCCGTCTGGGAGAAACCCTAAATCCCCAGGTTGCCCACTATTTAAGCCACCTTATAGCCCCCAATCTCGCCTCCTTCACCCTCTAAAGCTGTGAGAAAACCCTAATTCGTTCTTGAGTGATTATAGTGTTTTTGTGTGCTATTGTGAAGGATTAAAGAAGAAGAAGAAGAAGAAAGAAGCAAGGAGAAGGGCTGTAGAGCAGAGATTCGAGGGAAAGCAAGAGATATTTGAGGTATTCTTCAGTTTTCCTTCTCTTTTATGCCTTAAAACCCCCTTTTCTAGATCTTGTTAATGCCTTCTTAAAGCCCTATGTTGGTATGGAAGCTCTCTTATGCCGAGATAACTTTAGATCTGTTCATTTAGGAGTTGTAGAGCCCAGATCTATTGCCTTTATGGAGCTATTTTGCATATTAACCCTAGATCTACCCTTTAGAGTGCCTTTTTAGCCTTTATTCCCTTGTTCATGTGTTGGTACACGTAAAGTTGGAAACTTTACGTGGTAAATCAGCTTTTTGGACTCAGATCTACCATTTGTATGTTTTGGATTCGAGCAGAATCGAGTGTAGAATGGTTGCATGGCGGTGACTCGGCGAGTCGGAAGAACGACTCGGCGAGTCGAGTCGCGAGTCCCCGATTTCTTCCTTTTGAGCAGTGTCGAGTAGGATCAGTGAGTAGTGGAGTGGACTCAGCGGGTTTGAGGGTAGACTCAATAATGGAGGGACTCGACGAGTTGTTCATACAACTCGACGAGTCCAAGGCAATCTTCTTAAGCTCAAGAACAACTCGTCGAGTTGTTCATATGACTCGGCGAGTCGGATGAAGATTGTCTGAGTTCTTGGATCGAATGAGTACTCGTCGAGTCGATGCCATACTCGACGAGTAGCAGCGAGTAGGGTCAAGGAGTGAGAATAGGGACTCGGCGAGTTGGCGGCCCAACTCGGCGAGTCAGGACAACTGTGGGTTGACTTTGAACGAGAGTTGACTTTGGCCAAGGGTAAAAGAGTCATTTTACCCAGTGCAGTGTTTAGTATTTGATTGAGTGTGTTTATGGACTTGTAGCCGGGGAGATACCGGAGCAGCAACAGTTAGCCCTCAGAGCTATTCACTCAGCAGCCAGTTCACGAGGTGAGTTCCCTTTCAGTAGGAACGGGTCTAAGGCCACAATGTCGGCCCGTTTAGCTAGTAGTAGTATCCGGATTTTTTACCCGATGCAGTAGTTAGCATGTTTGATGCCTTCGTGGCTCAGACAAGGTTATGTGTGTTCATGTTAAGTGATACGTTTATGTATGATCAGTCAGCTTCGGACTTCGGTTCGATGTAGGGGACAAGGTCCCAGTCAGCTTCGGACTTCGGTCTGATGTGAGCTTCGGACTCCGGTCCGATGTAGGGGACAAGGTCCCAGTCAGTCAGCTTCGGACTTCGGTCCGATGGAGGGGGCAAGGCCCCAGTATGTGCTTGATATATTATTGTATGGTATGTGGTAATTTGGGGGAGCTCACTAAGCTTCGTGCTTACAGTTTCAGTTTTGGTTTCAGGTACTTCCGCTAGCAGAGGGAAGAGCTCGGGTTGATGGCATCGCACACACCACAGCTTCAGCTTCTATCCTGGGTGTTGATTTAGTTCTTGATTTTTATATGACATGGATATAATACAGTTTTCCGCACAATGTTTTATTATTATTATTTTGAGATATATCATGTATGGTTTTACGATATGACACTCAGATTATGGTTTTTGGGTATGTTGAAAAACGAAATTTTTGGGTCGTTTCAAGTTGGTATCAGAGCCCTGGTTTGAGGGATTCGGATGCACTTCCGGGTGTATCTGAACTCAAACTAAGGGGAAATAAAAAGATTTTTCTAAAAAGGAAAATGTTTTCTAAGAGAGTTTTGAAAGCACTTAGAAGGAAAGAAATTTTTTTAAACAAGATAAGGGTGTGGTGCATGCGATCAGCCGAGCTCAAGTAAGTACTCCCAAATTACCCATACAAGTTAATTGTTCAGTTTCAGTTTCAGTAGAGCAGCATGCTAGTATAGGACTAAGGATCTAAGAGGATGCCTTATGTACCTGTTTTATGTGTTACAGCTTTATGAGTATTGCATGCTAGTATTGAGTAGACAGCAGTAGGATAGCATGTTTAGGTTATGTCTGATAGTATGAGCTTAGCATTGTATGCTAGTGCAGTTTCTCGTTTTGAGAATAGTTTTGTCTGAGTATGTTTCCTTTATCCGAATGTTGCTTGCTTCGTGCTTTGTGGGAGTTCTGAGTGATGGAAGTTAGCCATTAGGTGAACACGTCACACCACATGTGATCAGGGTTGAATAATCCCAGAGTACTGGAACTGGCCCTATTGCGCAGCTCTTGTTTGAGTCCAACCGTTATAGGGACGGGTCTTTTACTTGAAGGATTATCTGATCGTCGTCACATGTGATGGTGTTCAGGTGGTGGCTAATTAGCATTATAAGGAGACCTTCAGCAGCTGAGGACTAGTTGAGTTGAGCCAGAGGTTTCCCTAGGGCAAGCCTAGGATGAGAGTAGCAGAGATCAGTAGTAGTAGAAGTGACTTGGTGGAGTCAAGGCAGTTTTTGAAGAAAGTACGGATAGATGTGGAAGGTAGTATGGGCCCGTACTACTGAAAGCAGAGGATCCGTACTCGAATCAAGAAAGGCTGAGACAAGACCAGGAAGCTAGTTATAGTATCAATGATCCCTTGAGATATTTCAGTTTCTGATGTAGTTGTGATGTGTTTCTGAATGGTGGTTTTGCGTTCCAGACCAGCAGCCGGCAGCGGAGGTGCCGGGGAGGGATCAGGTTCAGGCTCGGGGGATGAGCGCATGGATGAGCAGACCCGAGAGTTTCTTTCTTCGGAGATTACGCACAGCATTTTAGAGCAGACTCCTGTGATCTTCGGTTCGATCAAGGAGGGGATTCTGGAGCTGATGGATGAGAGATTGGGCACCTTCCGTGCCGAGGTGGCGGCCATGATGGGGTCGCGCACCCTTACCTTCAGGGAGTTCAGGGCATGTGGAGCTCCGGATTATCATGGGGCACGGGACCCCATAGCGAGTACCAGATGGTTGGCGGATGTGGCCAACGCTTTCCGCTCTAGCAGGTGTCCCGAGAGGGACAAGGTCAGATTGGCGTCCTGTCTTCTGAAGGACAGGGCACGGGATTGGTGGGAGGAGGTCGGAAATGTCATTGGGGATGATGCAACATTGGACGCCATGACCTGGGCTGATTTCTCTACCAGGTTCAGGGCGGAGTTTGCACCGGTCATTGAGGTGCAGCAGTTGGCTAGGGAGTTTCAGGACCTCACTCAGACTACAGAGACAGTGGCGGAGATCACTGCCAAGTTCAGGGAGAGGGCTCTTCTCGTTCCTCAGTACGTGGCTGATGAGGAGATGAAGAAGGCCCGATATCATGAGATGTTGCGGAGTGATATCCGCCAGTTTGTGAGCCGGTCCAGCTGTAAAACGCTGGAAGATATGATTGCTAGAGCTCGGGAGAGGGAGATTGATCTCGAGATAGAGAAGAAGAGGAAACCGGAGGCGGTTTCGGGTTCAGGCGGTTCGGGCAAAAAGCCCAGGGTTTCAGATCACAGGTCCAGGGGACAGCCGAGCCACGGTCGATGTGGTAGGTGTGGGAAGATGCACGAAGGAGCGTGCAAGGCAGGGAGTTCTGGATGCTTCAAGTGCGGTCGGATTGGACATTTGAGTAGGGATTGTACGGCTCCTGCTACTGCCGTTGCAGCATCATATCTGATTTGCTTTCAGTGCAATCAGAGGGGACATAAAAAGTCCCAGTGTCCGAGCTTAGCTGCAGCAGGGAAGGTGGTTGCACCTGCCCCTGCTACTTTGAGGATTACAGATGGCCGGCAGGGCCGAGCTGATGCGCCAGTGGCGAAGAGTAGAGCGTTTCAGATGACAGCAGAGGAGGCACGAGCGATTCCTGATGTGGTGACGGGTATGTATCTTCCCTTTATCTCTTTATTATTATTGATTGTATATTGCTTATGATTGTATGTTTTATTCAGGGTCGTTCTCTATGAACGGCATTTCTGCTATGGTATTATTCGATTCCGGGGCTACCCGATCATTCGTATCGCTTGCGCTTAGCAAGAGATTTAGTAGAGCTCCAGGGGAGCTGGATTATCCATTAGAGGTTGAGATAGCGGATGATAGGACCGTGAGGGTCGGCAGAGTGCATAGAGGGTGTTCTCTTCAGTTATTTGATGAGCAGTTTTCAGTGGATCTGGTACCTATTCCCCTGCAAGGGAATAAGGTTATTGTGGGTATGGATTGGCTAAGCCCCAATGGGGCGGTGATTGACTGTGAGCTTCAGCTAGTGAGGGTTCGCACTCCCAGTGGGGGAGAGTTAGTGATTCAGGGCGAGAGGCCACAGCGAGGACCGATCTTTTGTTCCGCCGCAAGGGCGAGGCGCTATGTTCATCAGGGTTGTGCCGGTTTTGTAGCTTACGTGTTGGATGCCTGGGAGAAGGGCAAGTCGACAGTTGATGATGTTCCTATTGTTCGAGACTTCCCGGACGTGTTTCCCGAGGATTTGCCGGGAATACCTCCTGAGCGACAGGTCGAGTTCAGGATCGACCTAATTCCTGGTGCGGCTCCGATAGCCAAAGCACCGTATCGACTAGCTCCTCCTGAGATGCAGGAGTTGTCTACACAGCTGCAGGAGCTGTTAGACAAGGGTTTCATTCGGCCGAGCAGTTCGCCTTGGGGAGCGCCGATCCTGTTTGTGAGGAAGAAGGATGGGTCGCATCGTATGTGTATAGATTATCGGGAGTTGAATAAGGTAACGGTGAAGAACCGTTACCCACTTCCGAGGATAGACGATTTGTTTGATCAGCTTCAGGGAGCGTCTTGGTTCTCCAAGATCGATCTACGCTCCGGTTATCATCAGATGAGGGTTAGAGATGAGGATGTACAGAAGACTGCTTTCAGGACCAGGTATGGTCATTATGAGTTTGTGGTGATGCCATTTGGGCTCACCAATGCTCCAGCCGCGTTCATGGATCTCATGAGCCGCGTGTGTAGGCCGATGCTGGATCGGTCAGTGATAGTGTTCATAGATGATATCTTGGTTTATTCCAAGACGCAGGAGCAGCACGAGGAGCACCCGCGGGAGGTGCTAGAGACTTTGAGGAGGGAGAGACTTTTTGCAAAGTTCTCCAAATGTGAGTTCTGGTTGCGCGAGGTGCAGTTCCTTGGTCACCTCGTCAACCAGAAGGGTATTCTGGTAGATCCGGCCAAGATAGAGGCCGTGATGCAGTGGGAGGTCCCGAAGTCTCCATCTGAGTTCGGAGCTTCCTAGGGTTGGCAGGGTATTATCGGAGATTTATTCAGGATTTCTCCAAGATAGCAGTATCGCTCACCCGACTGACCAAGAAGTCAGTGGTATTTCGTTGGGGTCCTGAGCAACAGACAGCGTTCGAGACCCTCAGGCAGAGGTTGTGCGAGGCTCCGATCCTTACCTTGCCAGAGGGAGTAGAGGACTTTGTAGTCTATTGTGATGCCTCGATCACAGGTATGGGAGCAGTTTTGATGCAGCGAGGCCATGTGATAGCTTATGCCTCGAGATAGTTGAAGCCTCACGAGGCTAATTATCCTACCCATGATTTGGAGCTGGGGGCAGTTGTGTTTGCCCTCAAGATTTGGAGGCATTACCTTTATGGGGTCCGTTGTACTATTTACACGGATCACAAGAGTTTGAGGTACCTTATGGATCAGCCGAGTCTGAACATGAGGCAGAGGAGGTGGTTGGATGTGCTGAAGGATTATGATTGTGAGATCCTTTACCATCCAGGGAAGGCCAACGTGGTGGCCGACGCCCTAAGCCGCAAAGTGTCGACGGCCCCTATCAGAGATCTATGTTTGAGGATGACAGTGATCACTCCGTTGTTGGAGCGGATCAAGGAGGCTCAGGTGGAGGGCCTCAAGGAGGAGAGACAGAAGTGTGAGAGGATCGTGGGCCGAGTAGCCTCGTTTGATTATGACAGTCGTGGTTTGCTGACGCTTCACGGTAGAGTGTGGGTACCGTACTGGGGTGGAGTACGGCAAGTGTTGATGGATGAGGCTCATAAGTCTCGGTTTTCTATCCACCCAGGGGCGATGAAGATGTATCGAGATCTTCGACCTGATTATTGGTGGCCCTGCATGAAGCGGGACGTCGCCTGGTACGTCGAGAGATGCCTGACCTACCGAAAGGTCAAGGCGGAGCACCAGAGACCTCACGGCAGGATGCAGCCGTTAGACATTCCCGTGTGGAAATGGGAGGACATCACCATGGATTTTGTCACCAAGCTCCCCAGGACCGCACGTGGAGTGGATTCGATATGGGTAGTAGTGGATCGGTTGACGAAGAGTGCCCATTTTATCCCGATCCAGGAGAGTATATCGGCGGAGAAGTTAGCCGATATCTATGTGCGAGAGATTGTGGCACGTCATGGAGTGTCGGTATCGGTGGTGTCAGACCGAGATGTTCGTTTCACATCCAGGTTCTGGAAGCGGTTCCACGACGAGATGGGTACTCGTCTCCATTTCAGCACCGCTTTCCACCCTCAGGCAGACGGGCAGAGCGAGAGGACGATTCAGACTCTCGAGGACATGCTTAGGGCATGTGTCCTAGATTTCAGTGGTAGTTGGGATACGTATCTTCCGTTAGCGGAATTCTCGTATAACAACAGTTATCATGCGAGCATTGATCGACCTCCCTTTGAGATGCTGTATGGGAGGAAGTGTAGGACCCCGATTTGTTGGGGTGAGGTCGGTCAGCGGGTCATCGGGAGCACGGAGGTGGTGCTCAAGACGACTGAGTTGATCCAGCAGGTCCATAGTAGACTGCAGACTGCTTAGAGTCGGCAGAAGAGCTACGCCGATAGGAGGCGTACGGACTTGGAGTTCCAGGAGGGGGATATGGTCCTTTTGAAGGTCTCACCTTGGAAGGGTGTCATCAGGTTCCGGAAGAGGGGCAAGTTGGGCCCCAGATTTATTGGTCCTTTCAGGGTTTTGGGCCGGGTGGGTCGGGTTGCTTATCGGTTAGATCTTCCTGAGGAGCTTAGTCAGATCCACAACACTTTCCATGTGTCACAGTTGAGGAAGTGTCTGGTGGATGAGTCAGCAGTCGTTCCCCTAGAGGATATTCAGGTTGATAGTAGCCTGAATTATATTGAGAGGCCGGTCGCGATTCTGGACCGGAAGACCAAGACCTTGAGGAGCAAGGTAATTCAGTTAGTGAAGGTGCAGTGGCAACACTGGAAGGGATCAGAATGGACGTGGGAGGCTGAGGAGGAGATGAGGGAGCACTACCCAGAGATATTTGCAGATTCAGCCGTAGCAGACTTCGAGGACGAAGTCTGAGATAAGTGGGGGAGAATTGTAACGACCCGTCTCCGGTATGTTAATTCCTTGGTTTTTATTTTGAAGTCTTATAAGAGGGACTCGGCGAGTTCATAGCCTGACTCGCCGAGTAGGGTCGGGTTTTCGAGCACGTGTTGGCTGGCGACTCGGCGAGTCCATATTCTGGACTCGGCGAGTTTGTCCGTCTGGGAGAAACCCTAAATCCCCGGGTTGCCCACTATTTAAGCCACCTTATAGCCCCCAATCTTGCCTCCTTCACCCTCTAAAGCTGTGAGAAAACCCTAATTCGTTCTTGAGTGATTATAGTGTTTTTGTGTGCTATTGTGAAGGATTAAAGAAGAAGAAGAAGAAGAAGAAAGAAGCAAGGAGAAGGGCTGTAGAGCAGAGATTCGAG
Organism: Lactuca sativa; assembly: GCF_002870075.4. Lineage (NCBI taxonomy): Eukaryota > Viridiplantae > Streptophyta > Magnoliopsida > Asterales > Asteraceae > Lactuca > Lactuca sativa. Next base: position 33,547,687 of record NC_056623.2, read on the forward strand.
GGAAAGCAAGAGATATTTGAGGTATTCTTCAGTTTTCCTTCTCTTTTATGCCTTAAAACCCCCTTTCTAGATCTTGTTAATGCCTTCTTAAAGCCCTATGTTGGTATGGAAGCTCTCTTATGCCGAGATAACTTTAGATCTGTTCATTTAGGAGTTGTAGAGCCCAGATCTATTGCCTTTATGGAGCTATTTTGTATATTAACCCTAGATCTACCCTTTAGAGTGCCTTTTTAGCCTTTATTCCCTTGTTCATGTGTTGGTACACGTAAAGTTGGAAACTTTACGTGGTAAATCAGCTTTTTGGACTCAGATCTACCATTTGTATGTTTTGGATTCGAGCAGAATCGAGTGTAGAATGGTTGCATGGCGGTGACTCGGCGAGTCGGAAGAACGACTCGGCGAGTCGAGTCGCGAGTCCCCGATTTCTTCCTTTTGAGCAGTGTCGAGTGGGATCAGTGAGTAGTGGAGTGGACTCAGGGAGTTTGAGGGTAGACTCAGTAATGGAGGGACTCGACGAGTTGTTCATACAACTCGACGAGTCCAAGGCAATCTTCTTAAGCTCAAGAACAACTCGTCGAGTTGTTCATATGACTCGGCGAGTCGGATGAAGATTGTCTGAGTTCTTGGATCGAATGAGTACTCGTCGAGTCGATGCCATACTCGACGAATAGCAGCGAGTAGGGTCAAGGAGTGAGAATAGGGACTCGGCGAGTTGGCGGCCCAACTCGGCGAGTCAGGACAACTGTGGGTTGACTTTGACCGAGAGTTGAATTTGGCCAAGGGTAAAAGAGTCATTTTACCCAGTGCAGTGTTTAGTATTTGATTGAGTGTGTTTATGGACTTGTAGCCGGGGAGATACCGGAGCAGCAGCAGTTAGCCCTCAGAGCTATTCACTCAGCATCCAGTTCACGAGGTGAGTTCCCTTTCAGTAGGAACGGGTCTAAAGCCACAATGCCGGCCCGTTTAGCTAGTAGTAGTATCCGGATTTTTTACCCGATGCAGTAGTTAGCATGTTTGATGCCTTCGTGGCTCAGACAAGGTTATGTGTGTTCATGTTAAGTGATACGTTTATGTATGATCAGTCAGCTTCGGACTTCGGTCCGATGTCAGCTTCGGACTTCGGTTCGATGTAGGTGACAAGGTCCCAGTCAGCTTCGGACTTCGGTCCGATGTCAGCTTCGGACTCCGGTTCGATGTAGGGGACAAGGTCCCAGTCAGCTTCGGACTTCGGTCTGATGTGAGCTTCGGACTCCGGTCTGATGTAGGGGACAAGGTCCCAGTCAGTCAGCTTCGGACTTCGGTCCGATGGAGGGGGAAAGGCCCCAGTATGTGCTTGATATATTATTGTATGGTATGTGGTAATTTGGGGGAGCTCACTAAGCTTCGTGCTTACAGTTTCAGTTTTGGTTTCAGGTACTTCCGCTAGCAGAGGGAAGAGCTCGGGTTGATGGCATCGCACACACCACAGCTTCAGCTTCTATCCTGGGTGTTGATTTAGTTCTTGATTTTTATATGACATGGATATAATACAGTTTTCCGCACAGTGTTTTATTATTATTATTTTGAGATATATCATGTATGGTTTTAAGATATGACACTCAGATTATGGTTTTTGGGTATGTTGAAAAACGAAATTTTTGGGTCGTATTTTTGGGTCGTTTCAATTACCTTGAAGATGTGAAAGATATGTAGAGAGAGAAAGATAAGAGAGAGATGTACAGATAGGAAGAATAAAAATTATTCTCAATATAAGAAATGTTCTCATTTGAACACACACACACATGTATGTATGAATATATATATATATATATATATATATATATATATATATATATATATATATATATATAAAATAACATCCCGACTCCCAGGTATTTCTTTTATTATTTATTTATTAGTTATTATTGGGACTTCATGAGTGACTTGAAGAGTTGTGAGTCTAACTCGTCGAGTAGAGTCCTATTTGGTCACGTAGATTTAATGATTGACTCAACGAGTCAGAGAGCTGACTCGCCGAGTTGGCGCTGGGAGGGGAAACCCAAAATCTTCGGGGTTGGGGCCTATTTAAGAGAACATATGTCCTAATTTCCGCCTCATCAGCTGCCCAACTCCCCTGTATGAAACCCTAAACGTTTGTAGTGAGCTAAGAGAGTTATAGAGCTAATATTTGAGTATTCTAGTGCATCTTTTGAGGAGAAGAAAAGATTATCCAGCAAGGAATGAGGAGAAACTATTGGATCTAGTGCTATATCGACCAGAGTTTCTGTGGAAGGTAAAAAGCCTACACCTTTCTCATCTTATTGACCAGATCTCATGATTATGGAAGTTAGGGCTTTTACCACCTTTTATTGGGACATTGAGCACATTGAGTCTATCAGGAGGTCTAGACTTCAGATCTGGACCTTGTGAGATCCATAGAGTCCAAAGGTCCCAACTTTATTATACCATATAAGAGTTATTATGCTTAAACACCCTTGTTAGAGTTGTATTGGCATTTTGGAGCAAAACATGCCATGCATGAACATAAAGATCGAAGCTTTATGTGACATTCGAGCCTTGGGAGCCTAGATTTAGGGTGTGGAGTAGTAGATCTTCCTTAAAACGATTGAATGAGAATTCAGACTGAATGGACTCGCCGAGTCGGCTAGCGTTTTCCCCGATGAGTCTGGACAAAGGTGACTCGGCGAGTTGATGAGACAACTCAACGAGTTAATTTGGGTTTTCACGACATTCTGAGGAATAGCGGGGACTCGGCGAGTCACATAGGTGCACTCGACGAGTTAGGTCGACATGGGCAGTTGACTCGAGTGTTGACTTCTGTTGACTTTAGGGTTTGGTCAAGACAGGGTTTTGGGGGCCATGGAGGGGCAAAGTGGTCTTTTTCCCATGTCAAGAGTTAGAAAGAGTTTAGCGTGAGTTATATGACATTGTGATCTTTATGAGTAAAATTAGAGATGCTTATTATGTGTAGTCGGAGATTAGGCTGTTCGAGGGGTATATAGTTTTCTTTGCTTACTTACGAGGTAAGTCTTCACTATACTTACCATGAGTGGTATCTGTGTGTGACCGGAGGGTCTTTTGTGCTTAATTGAGTTACGTTATATTATGCATTTTGACTGTGTGATATATATGCTACATTTTGTGTTTTACTGAGATAGGACCGAAGTGTCCAAACCGAGTTGTGGGACCGGAGGGTTTCCACAACGAGACGCATGAGACCGGAGGGTCCATGCCGAGTTATAGCCATGAGAGGCTTATTATTTGTGTATGTGGTATTTTGGGGAACTCACTAAGCTTTGTGCTTACCGTGTTGTGTCATATGTGTTTCAGGTACTTGTCAGGACCGCAGTAAGGCGCCGACATGATTATACACACCTGTTCGAGACTTTGATGAGGATTCTAGGATTTGACTTTTGTTTGTGGATTTATGTTGACATTCAAGACACTTGTGGTTTAATGAAATATAATATATGAGTTTTATGTGTTTTAAAAATGAAAAATTTGTTTTGAAAATTTATGGTGTTACAAGTTGGTATCAAAGCCTTGGTTTGAGGGATTCGGATACACCTCTGGGTATGTCTGAACTCAAACTGAATATTTGAGAAAAAATTTCAAACGAAATGATTTTTCTAAAACTGAGTAAGAGTTTCTAAGAGAAAAATGAGGAGCAGTGTGTACAATCAGCCAGAGCCCGACCGGTGGTTTCCTAAAATACCCTTAGTTGTTTACTTTATGAGATATTGATGAGATATTTATGTGATATTAGAAAAAGCATGCTAGAGAATAGGCTATGTATTTTATATTCTAGGGCTAGAGTTGCCTGATTTGTGATGCCTTAGCCTAGGGGATGCTATCGATCAATGTTGTATGTTATTTTCCCTGAGTATGTGCTGAGTTCTGAGTTGAGGGGTAATCTATGAGAGATACCTAGATGAGCATACGACTAGCCTTCTGAGAGAGTAGTCTGATATTTGTGAGAGATAAAGTACATGTGAATTAGAATCCTAGGAGGAGGACTTGGGGTGACTACAGGTTAGGTGTGGAAGGTAGTATTGGGCCTGTACTACTGAAAGCACCAGATCTGTATGCAATACAGGTAAGAATCCTTAGGGTATTGAGGAGCACGTAGGGGCGGGAATCGAGTGTGAGTATGCTTGAGCGAGTCTCTGATAATTTTTTGTGTTGTGTTTCAGAGACATCATGGTGCGGACGTGCCACAACCCCGAGAGCAGTGGGACCAATGATGAGGAGATCCGCAGGATCATCCATGAAGAGGTGGCCGCAGCCATTCGAGAGGCGATACCGGAGATGTTTGGGTCTATTAAGAACACTCTGATTGAGACATTTGACGAGCGATACGCCGCTATTACTGAGGTTGCTGTTTCTGCAGCCACAACAACTGTTGCTGCTACCAGGCCACAGGGAGGTGACTCGTTGTTGTTTCGGGAGTTCAGCAACACGAAGCCACCAGATTTTTATGAGACATAGGATCTGATTGCTTCCATGAGATGGATCACTGACATTGAGGGATGCTTTTATATTTGTTCGTGCCCAGAGCATCTGAGAGTCCGGTTCGCACTGAACCAGCTTTCCTTGGGAGCGAAGGACTGGTGGAAGTTTGTAATGACTGATTTTACCCCGACATATCATGCTACAGTGACTTGGGAGAGGTTCACCAATTTGTTTCGAGATGAGTATGTTCCCCGGGTGGAAAGGGAGCGTTTGGCACAGGAATTTCTGTCTCTCAAGCAAAAGACAGAGTCGGTGACGGAGATTATGAAGATGTTCCATGAAAGGGCGTTGTTCTGCCCTGAGCACGTGTCCACTGAGCAGGCACGTGTGAGTCGGTATTTGAGTATCTTAAGGAGAGACATTCGGGAGTTCGTGGCGAACTCGTCTTATCGGACATTGGCTAAGTTGCAAACCAATACCAGGAGGAGGGAGATTGAGTTGGAGATTCAGTCCAGAGAGGAGGCAGAGCAGCAGGGGAGTGATAGGAGACTGACGCAACCACAACCGGCAGCTAAGTGGGCTAAGAATGTTGATTCGAGGACTGGAGGCCAAAAGGGCCACACTTATAGAAAGTGCGGCAAGGTCTACGAGGGATCTTTTCGGTCAGGGATTTGCTACAAATACGGTAAGGAGGGGCATATGGCGAGGGACTGCCCCAAGGGATTTTATGTTTGCTTCCATTGCAACCAAACGGGCCATCGGAAGGTCGAGTTCCCTCAGATCAATCAGGGATCAGCCCAGGGTTCTGCTCATGCTGCTATTTGTGCTACAGAGAGTCGGCCAGCGCAGGCCAAGACACCGAGGGCTCGCAAGAGAGCTTTTCAGCTGACAGTGGAGGAGGTCCGCACAACATCTGATGTTGTAGCTGGTACGTATTTCCCTCTTTTCCTATTATTTTGAGATTTGTGCATGATTATATTGTGTTATATATAGGTACTTTTCTTGTGAGTTTTATACCTGCTTTGGTGTTATTTGAATAAGGTGGGAGTCGATCCTTCGTGTCCTTAGCTTTTATTCGTCACATTAGTGTCGCGCGAGAGGCGTTGAGTCGACCTCTAAGAGTTTCTATAGCCGACGAGCATGCGGTTTATGCGACCGAGGTTTTACGGGGATGTGTTTTGGAGATTTTTGGTGTGGAGTTTCCGATAGATCTGGTGCCGATAGCGATGGGTGACATCTGTGTCATTGTGGGCATGGACTGGTTAAGTCGATTTCAGGCTATGATCGGCTATGAGCGACAGATGGTGACCATACGAGACCCTAGTGGGGCAGTGCTTACCATGTACGGCGAGGGTACCAGGTGTGGATCAACTATTTGCTCTGCTGCCAGAGCGAGACAGAGTATACATCAGGGTTGTATGGGCTTTTTGGCGTATGTGGTGGATACACGAGTTGCTACAGAGAGGTCGAGTTTTATCTCCGAGGTTCCGACAGTGTGCAAGTTCCCAGACACGTTTCCCGAGGAGTTGCCGGTAGTACCTCCTGAGAGGCAGGTGGAGTTTCAGATTGATTTAGTTCCGGGAGCGGCGTCTATCGCCAAGGCACCTTATCGCCTTGCGCTACCTGAGATGCACGAGTTATCCTCTCAGCTTCAGGAGCCGCCGGGGAAGGGTTTTATCAGACCGAGTAGCTCGCCATGGGGAGCACCGATTGTAACGCCTGTGTTTCCGGGCTTGCCACTTTTAGCAATATAATAGTCTAGGTTAACCTTTGTAACCCGTTGTGAGATAATAATAATGTATTATTTGAGTATTATGTGTTTTGTGCTTAATTGCTTAATTATGTGGTTTGATTAATTAAGAATAAAAATAAGCGTCAAAATTTAAGTGTAAAATAAACTTAATATATTTGGTTACTGTTGTAGCAGTTGAAACGAGGTTTCCGAATATATATAGAACGCCCAAATCTGACTTCGTATGAGGAAGTTATGATTTATCGAAGTTCCGGCTTAGCAGTATACAGCCTGTTTTACTCGATTTGAGATCGAGCGGTTGTTAGCCGAAGCAATCTAAACGAGGATCGAAGGTCTCGTTGTTGGTAGCAAAGCGATAAAAAGTTAGGCGAGAACGGACGTCAAACGAAGAAGTTATGAATTTATAACGAAGTTTTTCTGTCGCGGCCTATTAAAAATAAATAATAAAAATAAAGTCGAAATTAGCCGACGGAGTCTAAACGAAAGTTGTAGAGCGTAGTCTCACCTTCGCGTGGATATAAAGAACGTCGAAAACGGAGTTCGTATGAAGAAGTTATGAATTTCCGAAGTTTATTAATCATTTTGTATTTATTTTTAATTCAAAATTCGGAAGCATTATCCGAAGGAGTCACCGATCTGATCCGAGGTACGCCCCGCGTACTCGAGTACGCCCCGCGTACTCCGAGGGATGTCGACACTCGCACTCGAGCACTTCGGATACGTAAGCAATGACGTTTTGGGCAGTACGCCCCGCGTAACGCAGTACGCCCCGCGTACTCCGAGGCTCCAGCCTCCTATAAATAGGATGCGAGGGTTCCGGGTATTTTTGCCAATTCCCTCTCGTTTTCGTGTCGAAGCTCTGCGCAAAAACCCCCGAAGCTACCCCGAAGTCCCGGTATCATACTCTAGCCCCGAGGCAAGTCCCGAGATCCCGAAGATCCCGAAAAGTGCGGTTCCCGAGTCGAAGCTCTGCCCGCGAGAAGTTCGATTTTCGAAGAGATCTTCCAGATCTGCTGTGGATTACTACTTCTATAAGCCGTAGTGCTGTCCGATCATCTTCTGATCAAGTGAGTGTGTAGTTATTTCTTCTAATACAATAATACGAAGTATTTTATATAAAAAAATACGTGTTATGTGTATATATTTGGTTGTGTTATGTGTGAATGTGTATTCACTCTCTTCTATCTTATAGATCTGCTTATTTCTTTATGAGATATGTATTATGTGTGTGTGTGTGCCTCATCTGTTATGTGATATATGTGTTGATTAAAGCATGCTATACAGGTTTTCTTTAAACTATGTATACAAATGTATATTTTTATCTACTAATATGTTGGGTAGAACATGGGTAGACCGTTGGTGTGTAATAAACAGATGAGAGGCCTCGTTGTTGTTTGATTGAGTCATCTAGCGGAGTTTAGATGACGACCACTGGCTATTCTAGACAGTCTTGTGGAAACATTAGCAGGTTCGCCACCTGTAGGTGTTAATGAACTTGGGTGTTCATTCGCTGTACTCCATCCCCCTCATGGTTGCCTTATTTGACTTATATTGCTGAGGTACCCCCGAAGCATGTGTTGTCGCCCCGATGAAATATTCTTAGACTAGGTCCCTTATGTTAGTTGTTTTAGGGACATTAAAGTGAGAATAACGGGAATGGGTAATTGGGTTATTGTTGGTTGGTGAAAATTAAATATGATATTTATTGTGGGTTGAAAACCCTATATGCTCACCAGGCTCCCAAGCCTGACCCACTCAGTTTTAAATTGTATCACAGGTAGTGGCGGAAGGGCATGAGATGGATGAACCATCAAGTTGTTTTGTTTACAAGTCTGCATATGTTTATATTTGTTATATGACTTGTAATGTATTCGTTTATGCTTATTGGTCTGTATCGGAACATGACACCCCGAGTTTTGATTATAATGAAAATACATTTCTTTTATGAAATGCTTCGATAAACAATGTTTTATCATGTTTTGTTTTTGGGAACAAATTCCGCAACTCTTTCAAATCAAAAGGATTTACTCTAAAAATATTTAAAAGCATAAATGAAAATCGGTCTTTTCTGGCCGAGATTTTGGGGATGTCACAGTTGGTATCAGAGCATTAGTTTAAGCGAACTAGGAATTTGTTGGATTTCTAGACTTAAACTTAGAATGCTAAGTGAAGTTTTGAGATGTGTGTCTGTAGTGGTTTAGACACGAGCACTAGTTTATTTTAGGAAAGTTGCCTAAAATGCTTTATGTGCTAAATGTTATATGTTGCCATATATGATATTATTTGTTCGGATCTATGGTCTGTTGCCGACCGGATCTAGAAACCTTATGTGTGTAGGATTCTAAGCGTACATCTACGATATTAGAACTAGCATGTAAACGTTTCGGAGCGATAAGGATGATTTGAATATCTATCATGATTGAGGATCTAATTTCACCTTATTCGGTGTGTAGATCAAAATGGTGAGAACAAGAAGTGGAGTTAGAAATGCTGACGAAAACAGGAATCAACCACCAGTGATTGAGCCAATACCTGTCGTAGCAGCAGCACCTGAGCCACTAACCATGGCTGGTGTGCAATTGATGATTCAGACGATGTTGGATCGTCAGATGGATGAAACTAGACGGTTGCTTCAACAAAATCGTGAAGAACTGTCGATTCGTGTGGAAGAGCCTGAACTGAATGAAGGGCACTCGGAAGGTGGAAACTTCAGTGGGTCTGTTGGTCCAGCCAACCCACCGATAGTTAGGCAAGATAACCATGATGGAAGGAATGATGGAATGGAATGCAAGTACAAGGACTTTTTGACTTGTAAACCATCGACCTTCAATGGAAAGGAGGATCCGATTGGGGTTATGGATTGGATCTCCGAAATGGAGTTAGCCTTTATGACATGTGGCTGTAGAGGCAAGTTGCAGACTATCTATGCCGTGCGACAATTCCGAGGTGGAGCCGTTCGTTGGTGGAACACTCTAGGGAAGACCTTAAGCCCTAGCGAGCCACTGCAATTGTCATGGGCAGAGTTCTTGGTGCAGTTCAAGCGCAAGTTCTGCTCGGCTCAAAATCTGTTGGAGTTGGAGAACAAGTTTTTGACATTGACGAAGGGTAGCATGTCAGTGGATGAGTACACCAATAACTTCACCGATAAGATGGAGTTTGCCTTGCGTATCGTTCCAGACGAGCTGAAAAAGGTGGATCGGTATGCGAAGGGACTTCCATGGGAGTACGAGGTGCCGGTACGTCAGGCACTTACTCTAGAGGCAGCTATCTGGGCTGCCAAGTCTGTGGAGAACATGATAAAGGGAAGAACCACCGACAAGGTTGAGGTTGGTGAGAAAAGAAAGTTTGAGGGAACATCTGGTTCCGGTAAAAGAAGCAAATTTTCGAAATCTGATTCGAAAAAGTTTGGAGGAAAAGGAGGCGAAGCGAAGTGGTGTGATAAGTGTAAGAAAAAGCACTTTGGGAAATGTAGCGAGGATGTGACCTGCTACAAGTGTGGGAAGGTTGGACATTTTGCCAATGAATGTCCGAACAACAAAAGGATGTGTTTTGGTTGTAATGAAGAGGGGCATATTTTGAAAGACTGTCCGAAGAAGAAGGAGGCAGCTAGGCCCAACATTCCACCAAAGCCGAAGGCGAGAGCCTTCCAGATGACACTTGAGGCTGCGAAAGATGAAGCTGATGTCGCTTCAGGTACCTTTCTCATAAACGAATTACCTGCTCATATATTGTTTGATTCTGGAGCCAACTACTCCTTTATTTCGCATGAGTTTGGTAGAAAGCTAGCTTTGCCTGTTGATAGACTAAATAATGCTTTATTAGTCGAAGTAGCTAGTGGCAAGTTTGTACCTGTTAGCCATCGTATGAAAAGCATCTTAATTGATCTGAATGGGAATAAGTTCCACGAGGAATTATTGCCTATCGAACTAAATGGTTTCGACATCGTGTTGGGAATGGATTGGCTTAGCGCCAATGATGCCGAAATTTTGTGCAAGAAGAAGATAGTTAAAGTAAACCCGCCTGGAAAAGATTCGTTTATGGTGTATGGGGACAAACGCAGAGTGAATTCTGGAATCATTTCTCTAATGAAAGCCAGAAAGTGTTTGACCAAGGGATGTACATCATATTTAGCATTTGTGATTGATGCTAAGAAGGAAAAGAAGGTGATGCAGAGCATTCCAGTGGTGTGTGATTTTCCGGAAGTGTTCCCCGAGGATCTTCCTGGATTACCACCTGATAGACAAGTGGAGTTCAGAATAGACTTGTTACCAGGAACCACGCCAATTGCAAAAGCACCTTATCGATTAGCACCGACGGAGATGAAGGAGCTGATGATGCAACTTCAGGAGTTGTTGGACAAAGGTTTCATTAGACCTAGTTCATCGCCCTGGGGAGCTCCGGTGTTATTTGTAAAGAAGAAAGATGGAAGTATGAGAATGTGCATCGATTACAGAGAGCTGAACAAGGCAACAATAAAGAATAGATATCCGTTGCCGAGGATTGATGACCTGTTTGACCAATTGCAAGGTTCGAGCTATTTCTCGAAGATCGATCTTAGGTCAGGATATCATCAGCTAAAAGTAAGAGAGCAAGATATCGAGAAGACTGCATTCAGAACTAGATATGGACACTACGAGTTCTTGGTTATGTCGTTTGGACTAACTAATGCTCCAGCAGCGTTCATGGACTTGATGAATAGGGTTTGTAATCCTTTCCTTGATAAATCCGTGATAGTGTTCATAGACGACATTCTGATCTACTCGAAAAGCCAGGAGGAGCATGGCAGACACTTGCGAGAAGTGTTAGAAGTTTTGAAGAAGGAGAAGCTTTATGCGAAGTTCTCCAAATGTGATTTTTGGATTCGTGAGGTCCAATTCTTGGGTCACGTGGTCAACCAAGAAGGGATAATGGTTGATCCAGCGAAGATCGAAGCTGTGACGAAGTGGGAACAACCGAAAAGTCCCACGGAGATTCGAAGCTTTTTAGGATTAGCCGGATATTACCGAAGGTTTATCCAAGGTTTTTCTTCGATTGCTACTCCATTAACAGCTTTGACCCACAAAGGACCAACTTATGCTTGGAGTGAGAAGCATAAAGAAGCATTCGAGAAGTTAAAGAAGAAGCTATGCGAGGCACCGATACTTTCTCTACCCGATGGAGTTGAAGACTTCGCTGTTTATAGCGATGCGTCTGGTGTTGGATTGGGTTGTGTTTTGACCCAAAGAGAAAAGGTGATAGCATATGCGTCTCGACAGTTGAAAGAGCATGAAAAGAATTACCCGACTCATGATTTGGAGTTGGCAGCGGTAGTTTTCGCTCTGAAAATATGGAGGCATTACCTCTATGGCACGAAGTGCAAACTTTTCACTGATCATAAGAGTCTCCAATACCTCTTTAATCAGAAAGAATTGAATATGAGGCAACGACGCTGGCTAGAATTACTTAAAGACTACGACTGCGAGATACTTTACCACCCCGGTAAAGCTAATGTTGTTGCTGATGCTCTCAGTCGGAAGGTCAATCTTGAAAGGAAGAGGCCAAGAGCGTTGAGAATTGAAGTTGTCTCGACTATTGTGGAAAGTATAAAGAAAGCTCAAGAGGAAGCTTCTGAGAAAAATGACCGAAAGGAGGAACGTTTGGGTAAAACGTTGGTGTTTGGTACTAATGGTCATGGACTGAAGGTATTCCAAGATCGTATTTGGGTACCTAAGTCAGGAGGAATTAGGGATCTTCTGATGGAAGAAGCTCACAAGACCATGTACTCGATTCATCCGGGTAGCACTAAAATGTATAGGGACCTGAAACCCTACTACTGGTGGCCGACGATGAAGCTTGATGTTGCAAAGTATGTGGCCGAGTGTGTGACTTGTGCGAGAGTCAAGACACAACATCAGAAACCGTACGGGAGTTTAGAACCTTTGCCTGTGCCTATGGGTAAGTGGGAAGACATTGCTATGGATTTTGTCACTAAACTGCCCAGAACAAAGAATGGTCACGACATGATTTGGGTGGTCGTTGATCGATTCACTAAGAGTGCGCATTTCATAGCGGCCAGGGAGAAATGGTCTATGGAAAAGCTTGCGAATTCTTACGTGAAGGAAATTGTGAGGCTTCACGGTGTTCCGTTAACGATTGTATCTGATCGTGATAGCCGTTTCACCTCAAGGTTTTGGAAAAGTCTACAAGAGGAAATGGGTACCAAGTTATGTTTAAGCACAGCTTACCATCCGCAGACTGATGGTCAGAGTGAAAGAACAATACAAACACTTGAAGATATGCTGAGAGCATGTACCTTGGAATTCCTAGGTAATTGGGATGAACATTTACCGTTGGTAGAATTTTCCTATAATAATAGTTTTCACTCGAGCATTAAGATGGCACCGTACCAAGCTTTGTATGGACAGAAGTGTCGTACGCCGTCTTGTTGGCTTGAGGCTGGGGAAAAGCAGTTTATGGGACCGGAGTTGGTTCATCAAACTGCTGAAAAGTTAAAAATAATTAGGGAAAGAATGTTAGCAGCTCAGGATCGTCAAAAGAGCTATGCTGACAAGAAGCGAAGACCGATGACTTTTGAGATTGGAGATTCGGTTTTGCTTAAAGTCTCGCCGTGGAAGGGACTTATAAGATTTGGTAAAAGGGGAAAGTTGAGTCCAAGGTTTATTGGACCGTTTAAAGTCCTTCAGAGGATTGGGAATCAAGCTTACAAGCTCGAATTACCCGAAGAACTGAATGGAATTCACAACACCTTTCATGTGTGTTATTTGAGGAAGTTCACGGGAGAAGTTCCCGATATAATTCCAATTTCTGAATTGAGAATTGATGAGAACAAAAGGTTGATTGAAGAACCAGAGGCAATTGTTGACCGAAAGACTAAGAAGTTGCGACGCAAAATGGTTGGGTTAGTGCTTGTCCGATGGAAACACACGAATGGGCCGAATCTCACCTGGGAGACGGAGAGTGACATGTTGAGTCGCTATCCACATTTGTTTGTTGATGTGTGATTCCAGGGACGGAATCATTCTAAGGTGGAGAGAATTGTAACGCCTGTGTTTCCGGGCTTGCCACTTTTAGCAATATAATAGTCTAGGTTAACCTTTGTAACCCGTTGTGAGATAATAATAATGTATTATTTGAGTATTATGTGTTTTGTGCTTAATTGCTTAATTATGTGGTTTGATTAATTAAGAATAAAAATAAGCGTCAAAATTTAAGTGTAAAATAAACTTAATATATTTGGTTACTGTTGTAGCAGTTGAAACGAGGTTTCCGAATATATATAGAACGCCCAAATCTGACTTCGTATGAGGAAGTTATGATTTATCGAAGTTCCGGCTTAGCAGTATACAGCCTGTTTTACTCGATTTGAGATCGAGCGGTTGTTAGCCGAAGCAATCTAAACGAGGATCGAAGGTCTCGTTGTTGGTAGCAAAGCGATAAAAAGTTAGGCGAGAACGGACGTCAAACGAAGAAGTTATGAATTTATAACGAAGTTTTTCTGTCGCGGCCTATTAAAAATAAATAATAAAAATAAAGTCGAAATTAGCCGACGGAGTCTAAACGAAAGTTGTAGAGCGTAGTCTCACCTTCGCGTGGATATAAAGAACGTCGAAAACGGAGTTCGTATGAAGAAGTTATGAATTTCCGAAGTTTATTAATCATTTTGTATTTATTTTTAATTCAAAATTCGGAAGCATTATCCGAAGGAGTCACCGATCTGATCCGAGGTACGCCCCGCGTACTCGAGTACGCCCCGCGTACTCCGAGGGATGTCGACACTCGCACTCGAGCACTTCGGATACGTAAGCAATGACGTTTTGGGCAGTACGCCCCGCGTACTCCGAGGCTCCAGCCTCCTATAAATAGGATGCGAGGGTTCCGGGTATTTTTGCCAATTCCCTCTCGTTTTCGTGTCGAAGCTCTGCGCAAAAACCCCCAAAGCTACCCCGAAGTCCCGGTATCATACTCTAGCCCCGAGGCAAGTCCCGAGATCCCGAAGATCCCGAAAAGTGCGGTTCCCGAGTCGAAGCTCTGCCCGCGAGAAGTTCGATTTTCGAAGAGATCTTCCAGATCTGCTGTGGATTACTACTTCTATAAGCCGTAGTGCTGTCCGATCATCTTCTGATCAAGTGAGTGTGTAGTTATTTCTTCTAATACAATAATACGAAGTATTTTATATAAAAAAATACGTGTTATGTGTATATATTTGGTTGTGTTATGTGTGAATGTGTATTCACTCTCTTCTATCTTATAGATCTGCTTATTTCTTTATGAGATATGTATTATGTGTGTGTGTGTGCCTCATCTGTTATGTGATATATGTGTTGATTAAAGCATGCTATACAGGTTTTCTTTAAACTATGTATACAAATGTATATTTTTATCTACTAATATGTTGGGTAGAACATGGGTAGACCGTTGGTGTGTAATAAACAGATGAGAGGCCTCGTTGTTGTTTGATTGAGTCATCTAGCGGAGTTTAGATGACGACCACTGGCTATTCTAGACAGTCTTGTGGAAACATTAGCAGGTTCGCCACCTGTAGGTGTTAATGAACTTGGGTGTTCATTCGCTGTACTCCATCCCCCTCATGGTTGCCTTATTTGACTTATATTGCTGAGGTACCCCCGAAGCATGTGTTGTCGCCCCGATGAAATATTCTTAGACTAGGTCCCTTATGTTAGTTGTTTTAGGGACATTAAAGTGAGAATAACGGGAATGGGTAATTGGGTTATTGTTGGTTGGTGAAAATTAAATATGATATTTATTGTGGGTTGAAAACCCTATATGCTCACCAGGCTCCCAAGCCTGACCCACTCAGTTTTAAATTGTATCACAGGTAGTGGCGGAAGGGCATGAGATGGATGAACCATCAAGTTGTTTTGTTTACAAGTCTGCATATGTTTATATTTGTTATATGACTTGTAATGTATTCGTTTATGCTTATTGGTCTGTATCGGAACATGACACCCCGAGTTTTGATTATAATGAAAATACATTTCTTTTATGAAATGCTTCGATAAACAATGTTTTATCATGTTTTGTTTTTGGGAACAAATTCCGCAACTCTTTCAAATCAAAAGGATTTACTCTAAAAATATTTAAAAGCATAAATGAAAATCGGTCTTTTCTGGCCGAGATTTTGGGGATGTCACACCGATCCTTTTTGTCAAGAATAAGGATGGTTCACATCGGATGTGTATAGATTACCGAGAGTTGAACAAGCTGACGGTCAAGAACCGTTATCCACTTTCGAGTGTCGACGATTTATTCGATCAGTTGCAGGGGGCATATTGGTTTTCCAAGATTGATTTGAGATCTGGATAACACCAGATGAGTGTGTGAGGAGGATATTCCGAAGAAGGCCTTTAGAACTCGTTATACACATTACGAGTTTGTGGTGATGCCTTTTGGGCTCACCAATGCACCGACAACGTTCATGGATCGCATGAACCGGATGTGCAGGCCTATGTTGGATCGGTCGATGATCATGTTCATCGATGACATCTTGGTGTATTCGAGGTCCAGAGAGCAGCATGAGGAGAATCTGCGAGAGGTTCTTGGGGTTTTGAGGTCAGAGAGGCTTTATGCCAAATTCTCCAAATGTGATTTATGGTTACGAGATGTCCAGTTCTTGGGACACCTCATTAATCAGAATGGGATATTGGTCGATCTGGCAAAGATTGAGGCAGTTATGTGATGGGAGGTGCTGAGATCCCCATCCGAGATCATGAGTTTTCTAGGATTGGCTAGCTACTATCGGAGATTTATCAAGGATTTCTCCAAGATTGCGGTTCCTCTCACCAGATTGACCCGGAAGGGCATTACTTTTGTTTGGGGGGCTGAGCAATAGGCATCATTCGAGACTCTTCGCCAGAGGTTGTGCGAAGCTCCAATGCTAGCTCTTACAGGGGGAGTGGAGGACTTCGTAGTCTATTGTGATGCGTCTATTTCAGGGATGGGTGCAGTGTTGATGCAGAGGGGTCACGCGATAGCATATGCATCGAGGCAGCTGAAGCCTCATGAGACGAGGTATCCTACACATGATTTGGAGTTGGGGGCGGTTCGCCCTCAAGATTTGGCACAACTATCTTTATGGTGTCCGGTGTACCATATACACAGACCATAGGAGCCTAAAGTACCTAATGGATTAGCCCAACCTGAATATGAGGCAGAGGAGATGGTTGGATGTAGTGAAGGACTATGACTGTGAGATCTTATATCACCCAGGCAAGGCTAATGTGGTAGTTGATGCCTTGAGTCGTAGAGCCGAGAGCACTCCGATCCGAGATGTGTATATGAGGATGAAGATGATTACTCCAGTCTTAGATACCATCCGAGAGGCTCAGGTAGAGGCTATGAGACCGGAGAACCACAAGAGAGAGTGTGTGGTCGGCCAGTCAGATATTTGGGGACTTATGACTTTCTGAGTCAGATTTGGGTGCCATATACAGGTGGAGCTCGACGTATATTGATGGAGGAGGAACATAGATCGAGATTTTCGATCCATCCTAGGGCCACTAAGATGTATTTGGATCTGAAGAGGGATTATTGGTGGCTCTGTATGAAGAGGGATGTGGCTTGGGTACTCGAGAGATGCTTGGCCTGTCATCGGGTCAAGGCAGAGCACCAGCGACCCCATGGTCAGTTGCAGCCGTTTGATGTTCCCCAGTGGAAGTGGGAACATATCACCTTGGATTTCATCACCAAGCTACCGAGGAATGAGCATGGGGTAGATGCGATATGGGTGATTGTAGATCTATTGACGAAGAGTGCTCACTTCCTCGCTATCTGTGAGAGCTCTTCTGTAGAGAAATTGGTCGAGATCTACGTTTGAGAAGTGGTGTCACGGCATGGGGTGTCGACATCAATGGTGTCAGATCGAGATGTGCATTTTACTTCCAGGTTCTGGAAGAAGTTTCATGAGGAGTTGGGTACCCGACCGCACTTCAGTACAACTTAACACCCACATAAATATGGGCAGAGTGAGCGGACGATTCAGATGCTCGAGGACATGTTGCATGCATGTGTTATGAACTTCAGTGGAAGTTGGGACACTTATTTGCGCCTGGATGAGTTCTCATACAACAACAGCCACCATTCCAGAATTTGTATGCCTCGTGTTGAGCTAATATATGGGAGGAGGTGTCGAATTCCCATATGTTGGGAAGAGGTAGGGCAACGAGTGATGGGTGGCACTGAGATAGTGCTAAAGATGACCGAGCAGATTCATCAGGTCAGACAGAGGTTATAGACAACCTAGAGTTGCCAGAAGAGTTACACAGATCGGCGACGATCCGAGCTAGAGTTCCAGGTTGGAGATTTTTTCCTCCTGAAGGTATCCCCATGGAAAGGGGTGATCCGATTCACGAAACGGGGCAAGCTGGGGCCCCGATACATTGGTCCTTTCAAAGTGATTGCAAGGGTTGGTAGGGTAACCTACCGGTTAGAGCTACCAGCAGAGTTGAGCCAGATTCATAACACCTTACACGTGACTCGGTTGAGGAAGTGTGTAGCCGATGAGACGGCAGTGGTACCCTTAGAGGATATTCAGATGGATGCGAGCCTGAATTATATTGAGAGGCCGATTGCGATTTTGGATTGGAAAGTAAAGGTTTTGAGAAACAAAGAGGTGCCCCTGGTTCAGGTCTAGTGGCAATATTGGAAGGGGTCCGAGTGTACTTGGGAGCCGGAGTCCGAGATGCGCGAGCAGTATCAAGAGTTGTTTCCGGACCCTAACTTCGAGGGCAAAGTCTGATTCTGGTGGGGGAGAATTGTAACATCCCAACTCCCAGGTATTGCTTTTATTATTTATTTATTATTTATTATTGGGACTTCATGAGTGACTCAACGAGTTGTGAGCCAAACTCGTCGAGTAGAGTCCGATTTGGTCACGTGGGTTTAATGATCGACTCGAAGAGTCAGAGAGCTGACTCGCCGAGTTGGCGCTGTGAGCTGAAACCCTAAATCTTCGGGTTTGGGGCCTATTTAAGAGAACTTATGTCCTAATTTCTGCCTCACCAGCTGCCTAACTCCCCTGTGTGAAACACTAAACGTTTGTAGTGAGCTAAGAGAGTTATAGAGCTAATCTTTGAGTATTCTAGTGCATCTTTTGAGGAGAAGAGGAGATTATCTATCAAGGAACGAGGAGAAACTGTTGGATCTAGTGCTATATCGACCATAGTTTCTGTGGAAGGTAAAAAGCCTACACCTTTCTCATCTTATTGGTCAGATCTCACGATTATGGAAGTTAGTTTTACCACCTTTTATTGGGACATTGAGCACATTGAGTCTATCAAGAGGTCTAGACTTCAGATCTGGACCTTGTGAGGTCCACAGAGTCCAAAGGTCCCATATTTATTAAACCATATAAGAGTTATTATGCTTAAACACCCTTGTTTTTGTATTGGCATTTTGGAGCAAAATATGCCATGCATGAACGTAAAGATCGAAGCTTTACGTGACATTCGAGCCTTGGGAGCCTAGATTTAGGGTGTGGAGTAGTAGATCTGCCTTAAAACGACTGAATGAGAATTCAGACTGAAGGGACTCACCGAGTCAACGAGCTGACTCGACGAGTCGACTAGGGTTTTTCCCGATGAGACTGGACAAGGGTGACTCGGCGAGTTGATGAGACAACTTGACGAGTTAAGTTGGGTTTTCACGACATTCTAAGGAACAGCGGGGACTCGGCGATTCACATAGGTGCACTCAACGAGTTGGGTCGACATGGGCAGTTAACTCGAGTATTGACTTCTGTTGACTTTAGGGTTTGGTCAAGACAGGGTTTATGGGGGCCATGGAGGGGTAAAATGGTCTTTTACCCATCTCAAGTGTTAGAAAGAGTTTAGTGTGAGTTATATGACATTATGATCTTTACGAGTTAAATTAGAGATGCTTATTACGTGTAGGCAGAGATTAGGCTGTTCGAGGGGTATGTAGTTTTCTTTGCTTACTTACGAGGTGAGTCTTCTCACTATACTTACCATGAGTGGTATCTATGTGTGACCGGAGGGTCTTTTGTGCTTAAATGAGTTATGTCATATTATGCATTTTTTCTGTGTGATATATATGCTATATTCTGTGTTTTACTGAGATAGGACCGGAGGGTCCAAACCGAGTTGTGGGACCGAAGGGTTTCCACTGAGACAAGACCGGAGGCTCCAAACCGAGCTATGAGATCAAGGAGTCCTCACTGAGACACATGACCGGAGGGTCCACACCGAGACGCATGAGACCGGAGGGTCTATGCCGAGTTATAGCCATGAGATGCTTATTTTTGTGTATGTGGTATTTTGGGGAACTCACTAAGTTTTGTGCTTACCATGTTGTGTGATATGCGTTTCGGGTACCTCTCAGGACCGCCAGAAGGCGCCAACATGATTGTACACACCTTTTCGAGACTTTGTTGAGGATTCTGGGATTTGACTTTTATTTGTGGATTTAAGTTGACATTTGAGACATTTGTGGTTTTATGAAATATAATATATGAGTTTTATATGTTTTAAAATTGAAAATTTTGATTTGAAAATTTACGGTGTTACATATATATATATATATATATATATATATATATATATATATATATATATATATATATATATATATATATATATATATATATACCTCCTTAATAAAAGAATCCTCTCTGCCACGTGTCATCTCCTTAACAAAATTTTTTACAAAGTGAAATACCACTTTTACCCTTAGCAACGAATAAATACAACATTTTTAGCAACTCGTTGATTTATTGTTGAAATTCACCCCAATCTCGGTCATCATGTGCATTTCTTCCCAAATCATATACCGTGAATTTTTTGATCTCCTCCAATCTCGCACACTTCTTACCAAATAGGATACAAATATTCAATTTTTGAAATTTGAATTTCATCTCCTTTGTCTCTCTTAATTGTTATTATCTCGTTTACCAATAGTAACCCTAAATATATCCTCTCTTCCTTCTCTTGAACTTGATGGCTGTCAATCGGCAAGTAGGGTAATAGTGACAAGAGTTTCGTTTGCTTTTATACTTTTTGTTGTTTAATTTGTAAGGTTTGTGCTCTATTTCTTGGTGGGTCTTTTTTGGGACCTGTTATCATCGATATGAATGAGAGTAAAGATAATATGGTTTAGCTTTATTTCCTTCAGGTCTTCATACTTTGTCGGATAACAAAAAGAGAGGTTAGTAAGATAGTGTTAATTTTTTAAAGATCTCCGAGTAATTATTGTCGATGATGCTAACTTCTTAAGCAGGAAAGTCGAAGCTTATCCCCGACTATCTGTAAAAAATGGGAAAATAAAAAATAAGATACTTATATTTTATCTATCAATATATTTGTAATTATATTTATTTCCAGGTATCCAGATTATGTGTATACATCTATTAGAAATGAATAATGCAAAGTAAGAAGTTTTGTTTATAAACAGAGTTAAGAACAATCAAGAACACTCATGGTATGTATGCTTATCTCTTCTGAGTTTACTTTTTAATATGTTGATGTATTATTCGGTACATTTTGATTCTTTAGCATTACTTTATTTTATGTCTTTTCTTGTGAGCATGTATGAACACATGTAATTTATACTCAAATTACTGTGAAATTTTTCATGAATTTATTGTTAGTTGGAAATGATTAGAGCTTTTGACTTAAAGATGGCTGCCTATTGATACAGAACCAAAAGCCTTGATATTTCGTAACCATGGCTACGGGTGGTGGTTGTATGGATATAAAAAGTGTTAAAAGTTATCAATTATAAATCATTGGTAAAATTTGTTATTTACCTTGGGTATTTTCGGAGAAGTTGTACATGATGGCATCTCTTTTATAAATCATTGATAAAATTTGTTATTTTCCATTGAATTGCTATCTCATGTCTCTCTGTATCTCTATTGCAAAAGTATGGAGGCATCTCTATTATAGGTTTGCATTTACCCTATATGCATCTCTTTGTTATCATCTACTATGCAAGAAACATTATAAAGACATTATCTTGTAGGTCCTAATGGTTGATATGTCCTTTATACCCTCTCTCTAACTATGTATCCCTCTCTCTTTATTTTTGACTCTCTTATACCCTCTCTCTCCAGTTGAAGCAACTAAGATTGAAAATACACTTAAATCCACCACCAATGCAAGTCTTGCTAAGAGATGGGTTAGGTATGTTCTATTCCAAGAAATTCCATTTATTTATTCTAATTACAACAAGCATATACCAACTTTGGGTATTGGAAACATGTTGACATTTGAAGGTTTGGATCCCCAGGAATATCTTGGATTAGAATGCAAGGCAAGTTCTGATTTATTTTACCTGTTTCATATAATAAATATAGTGTTCCCGTTAGGTATTGAATTACTAAAAATTTACTGGCCATTAGATGCTGATTGGTAGGATGTTCTAATGCCCTATTCTTTCTTTCTTTTTTTTTTTTTTTTTTTTTTTTTTTTTTTTTTTTTTTTTTTTTTCTGTATACATTCACATATCACAAATAGATGATTAGTTCGTATTACAAAAATGAAGTATAATTTAGGATGCAAGGAGGAATGTATGTGTAATGGTTCTATAAATGAAGTTAAAAATGATTTATAATGGTATTACATTTTCTTCATATGCCACTTAGTTAAATCAATGTTTTGATATAACATTTAGTTGTATCTAACAAATTTGCTTTTATAATAGAAAATATGATATCATTTTTAGAATTAAAAAAAAAAACATTATGCACATTTTCTCTTCCAATTCAGGTGTTGTTTTGGTCCTTTCTTAAAGATTCGCCAAGTAAAACCAATAAGTACAACAGTACCACACATGTAATCCAATGGTGAACAACAAGAAAATATAGAAAATAAATAAACAAATGATTTCCATTTAATAAATTCAAAAAGTAAACAAAAAATAAATAAACAAACCCTTGATTATTTCTATCGAGAAAACAAAAACTTCAAACTAAATGGTTTTTAACTATTATATCAAATTTGAATATATTTACGTTCAACACACATCATTATCATTATATCATTATAAAGCTAGTATTTTTCTTTTCACCACATTCATTTGAAACTCCCATTTATTTTTTCTTTCTCCACATTCATTTGAAACTCTCATGACTTTTCAATTTCTTTCTAATATTGATTATAAGTTGGTTAATAAGGTTAAATAAATATAAAACCTAAAGTGTAATCATATATAAACTAAATTTCAATATTAAAAGAATATATTTTCTTCTACTTATAAAGTTATTTTTTTTACTTTTAACATGTTATACTTAATTTATTAGGTCTAATATGTTGTTGCATGTAAATCATTATCATTTTAAAGCTACAACTTTTGAACAATTTGTATAAAATACTTAAATTGTTAATTTAAATATAACCTTATAGGATCAACTTAAATATAAATTTTAGTTCAACTTCAACAACCTAAAGAATATTTTGTAAATAGTTAAACTTTTGAACAATTTGTATAAAATACATAAATTGTTAATTTAAATATAACCTTATAGGATCAACTTAAATATAAATTTTAGTTCAACTTCAACAACCTAAAGAATATTTTGTAAATAGCTAAAAATGATAAATTGTAGTGTCTTTCTAATAATGATTATAAGTTGGTTAATAAGGTTAAATAAGTATTAAACCTAAAGTGTAATCATAAATAAACAAAATTTCAATATTAAAATAATATTTTTACTTCTACTTATAAAGTTATGTCTTTAACTTTTAACATATTATACTTAATTTATTAGATTTAATATGTTGTTGTATGTAACCATTATCAATTTAAAACTACAATTTTTGAACAGTTTGGACAAAATACTTAAATTGTTAATTTAAATATAACATTACAATGTCAACTTCAATATAAATTTCAGTTCCACTTAAAAAACCCAAAAAATATTTTGTGAATAGTTAAAAATGATAAATTGTAGTGCTAAATACAAAACTAATTTGTAATATTAATTTAACTAAAATATTTCCTAAAGATATTTTTATAATCGTTAAAAGTTTTCAAATAATTATCTTAATAACTCTATATAAATGATTATATTGTTACCTTTAAAATAAAAAAATTGTTTGATGTTTTAAATAATTACAATTATAGAAATTAAAACGTTAAACAAATAAATTTTAAAAAATTAATTAATGATAACTACAACTATAAATAACATTAAGCTATATATATTTTATTTTATTTTATTCATGAGTAACCCGTGGGTAGAGGTCATTCAAAAGATTGAGATTATGCAATTTTAATAGATGTATATATTATCATATAGTTCAAAATAGAGTAAATTACATGAATGGTCCCTATGGTTTAGAGTAATTTGCATTTTTGGTCCCTAACTTATTTTTTTAACTCGGAAGGTCCTTACTGTTTGTTTTTATTACACACTTGGTCCCTGTCTTACCTAAAACGATTATTTTTTGCCTTGATTTTCTAATTTATTTAAATAAACACATCCCCAACCTCACCCATTCACTTTACCTTACCTACCCCACAATTTTTCATTATTTAAATAATAGTCTTTTTAGGTAAGACAGAGACCAAACGCGTAACAATAACAAATACTAGGGACCTTCCGAATTAAAAAAATAAGTTAGAGACCAAGCGCGCAAATCACCCCAAACTATAAGGACCATTCGTGTAATTTACTCTTCAAAATAATCAATATATTATATATCCTTAATATACGAATTATTATATCAAATTTAACAATAACATTATTGTTATATTTAAAAAAATATATAAAGATTTTAGTTATATAGATGCTTCTGCGCAACGCGCGGACATTCATCTAGTAATGTTGTATAACAAGTTCAGATTATATCAAAATGATACTCTTTCATTTATTTTCAATAGCATTTATATTTTATGGTGTAACTTGATGTTATTGAAATGAAACCAATTGCCACAACAAAAAAATTCATCGAAATGAATATAATACCCACGACTCTGATAAAAATAATACAAAGTCTAAACTTCATGTTTAAACTTGATGATATGCTTGCGGTTCATATATATCTCCACCTAGGATTTCTAATCAATTGTCTACCCATTTTTTCCATTTTGCTATTCCCATCTTTATCATATCCAAATCTGCAAGCATAGATTAGCATTTAGGTATCTTTAAACCATGATATATTAGTTCTTGTCTTTGGACTAAAATTGAAGTAAGCAATAAATCACAAGGGTCAAATTTATAACTTTCATTTTTTTTAAAAGTTTATAACATGGTATATGTTTACATAATATATAAAATTTAATTCCCGATGAATTTGTAACTTATTCTTCAGAAAACAAATTTTACCATTAAAAATAAAAACCAATTTTCATGTCTATATATCAATCATTATTTATTACAATATACAAGTTTATGTTTAGATAGATTTTAATATTCTTTCTTTGAATAATACTTTAATTCAGAATAATAATTATCAGTCAATTTCTTGTAGTTGATATACAAAATAAATTTGATGAATTGACGTTATAGTCTTTACAAACATTCTTTTCTTTTTTATTATTAAAAAGAACTCATTGTAGCTAAATTGATATGTGTTACATAGTTGTCAAAATCGCGATCCTGATTGTAGGATCGTACGATCATACGATCCTACATATGAAAAACGATCCGGATCGTAAAAGGATCGTATTTGAGGTATGATCGCAGGTAGGATCGTAAGATTGTAGGTAGAATCGAGATCCGATCCGATCCTACCTTCCTTTGATTTTTTTTTTTTTTGCCAATGAAATTTTTTTACCACTTTATATCTTTTACCCTTTACCAATCTATCATTTATCATTTTTTTATTGTGACTTATGACAAATATTTTGAAGTTTTTATAACTTTTGAACGAAAAATTAAATGTTCAAAATATTTTTCATTATTAAATATTATAAATTAAAATTATATTCTATTTTGTGGGATATTAAGACCTCGATCCCGATCATGCAAACCCAAAAACGATCATAGGTATGATCCCGATCTTGACAACCTTGATGTGTTATAGTATTTGTAGTAAAACAAAGATGATAAATAGGTATTTGACGTTTTTATAAATTTTTTACCCGTGGTTTTCACGGGTTGTAACCTAGTATATATATATATATATATATATATATATATATATATATATAGGTAAAGGTTCAAATGAGAACAAAAAAAGATTAAGAACCATAGGAACTACTTATTTTGGTCTATTCTTTAAAACTTATTTTGCAACAAAACTTTCCAAACCCTCTCAAACTCTCGCAACAACACTTTTATCTTTTATTATATCAGATTCACACAGTACACAAACTCTATCTTCTCTCTCATCTCAAACTTGAAGAGCGTATAAACATTGCCACCAGTTGCCACCAACCACCACCCCCTGTTGTTGCCGCCTCCTACCGTCGGCGTACCGTCGCCGCCTCTGACCACCGACGAACCACCGCCATCAAATCCATAAGCTCAGTTGGCTCCAGATCTACAATTTCAGCTTCAGATCTACAATTTTCAGCTTCAGATCTATAATTTTCAGCATTAGATTTACAATTTTCAGCTTCAGATCTACGATTTTAGTTTTCAGATCTATGATTTTCATATTCTGATCTACGACTTTCATCTTCCGATCTATGATTTTTGTATTCAGATCTACGACTTTCGTCTTCAGATCTACCATTTTCATCTTCAGATATACCATTTTCTCCCTCGGATTTATGAGCTCCGACGAGCGGTGATAACCACCACCTTCGTCAATCACTGTCACTGCCAACAGTGTAACGACCGAAAAATTCCAACCAATTTAACTTTTCAAAAACAACCCGATTTTATTAAATTATTACAAAAAGGTTTTCACTACAATTAAATTAAAGTATTCCCAGAATCACATCACAACATAAACATGAGGAGCGGTAAGATCACGCCTTCGCCTTGCCACGGTCTCCTGAAGAACCTGAAAAACATAAAACCACAACTGTAAGCCCGAAAGCTTAGTGAGATATCCCCAAAATACCAACCACATATACCATACACGCATAACATGCCATATCATATCCGATCACAGAACAACCACGCACTTTGGGTCTACTGTGTGACTGGTCCGCCGCACCAGCCAACAGTCCACCTGGTCCACCCTCCGAGTCTAGCCATATACATCGAGTCTGCAGTGTGATTGGTCCGCCCGCACCGGGCCTTCAATCCACCTGGTCCACTCTCCGAGTCTAGCCATATACATCGAGTCTGTAGTGTGATTGGTGCGCCCGCATCGGGCCTTCAATCCACCTGGTCCACTCTCTGAGTCTAGCCATATACATCGAGTCTGCAGTGTGATTGGTCCACCCGCACCGGGCCTTCAATCCACCTGGTCCACTCTCCGAGTCTAGCCATATACATCGAGTCTGCAATGTGATTGGTCCGCCCGCACCGGGCCTTCAATCCACCTGGTCTAATCTCTGAGTCTAGCCATATACATCGAGTCTGCAGTGTGATTGGTCCGCCCGCACCGGGCCTTCAATCCACCTGGTCCACTCTCTGAGTCTACAGTATGACTGGTCCGCCCGCACCGGGCCTTCAGTCGGCCTGGACCACTCTCCGAGTTTCGACACGTCTGGTCCGCCCTCTTGGGGCCTACATCCTATCCGGACCGCTCGCTAGGCCTTCGGGACAACCAGTCCGCGCTGGGTATCTTGGCCTACAGCACAAAGCAGGACCCGCCTCAACCCAACTCCAGTCCAAACAACCATGTGCACATAAACATACAATCATATAACAATTCACAGTCAACAAACCGATCAAACAGATCACATAACATATCATCATCCTAACCAGGATACCGACCTAACCGGTCACTAGCATAGCATCACCCTACATGTCAGGATACCGACCTCAACCAGGTCTCTAACATATACCATCCTAGCTACCAGGATGCAACATATCAAAGCAATATCATAACAACAAATACCCGCATCTTAATCCGATAAAGGGTCGGCCTTGGTGCCTTACACCCTGTTGATATAGTGAGGATAACTCACCTCGAAATTGCCGACTGAACAGATAAACCCAAGCTACTCCAACCACTGATACGATCTCCAACACTGGCCAACACCAAGACACTGAACTCAAAACAATATTCAACAATTACCAAAATGCCCCTGGAAAATAACTGGTCAACCCTTGGCCAAAGCCAACCCCTGACTGACTCTACTCGCCGAGTCCACATACACAGAAACTCCCCCATCTGGAGAATTTTCCAATTCTCCCCCACTTAGGGCACTGACTATCAACCACCGGTCGCTATCCCGGCCTCCCAAAACAGCCCTGCACAAAACCAACACTTACACGCGGACTGATTCCCACTATCACTAGCAACTTTCACAAAAATCACATTTCCACACTGATCATCCCGCTCGAAAGAAACTCAACTACAGCTAACCACTCCTCAGAAAGCAGATGCTACCCAACCTTCAAACCAGACGCAAGATTTTCCACTAATAATCCCCACGAATGGTAAGCAACGAAATTCCCATCACTAACCCATAACCATACCATAACTCTCAATGAACAACGAATACCACACCGAAAGCCACACAATGAGACTAGCAGATAAGCAATACTCCACAATAATCACAAGATAATCAAGACATCAAGAAAGAAACATACCCACGGCTGCATCCGACACTGCTCTGACCTCCTCTGCTGTAAGCTGAAAAGCACGACCCTGAGCCTTTGGGGGCTCCGCTCCACCCTGATCTCCACCCGTGATCCTCAAGTGGCCGGTGCTGGAGCCTGCACCGGTCCTGCAGCAAGTTGTGGACAGTTGACCCTCAAGTGCCCAACCTGATGACAATGATAACAAATCCTCAAATTCGAACCAGCGCTGACTGTCGACAATCCCTCGCATAGTGCCTCTCCTTTCCGCACTTGCGGCATGCACCACCGGACCTACAAACTCCGGTGTGACCCCTCCCACACTTCCCACAAGTGTGGCTGCTCAGATCTCCCACCCTAGAATCAACGGTCTTGGACCGTTTCGGCGCCGGCTGCGACTGCCCCAGAGCCTGCCTCAGCTCACACAACTGCAACTCAGTCTCTAACTCACGCTGCCTGGCGGCCTCCTGCAACTTCAAAAAAGTCCCGCACCTCTGTGTAGACACAAACTATCTGATATCCCTCTTGAGCATGCTCAGATATCGAGACATCTGAGCCTGCTCCGAAGAGAACTCAGGACAGGACATCGCCCTCTCAGTGAACATCCTGGTGATCTCAATCACCGACTCAGAACCTTGCTTCAGCTCAAGGAACTCCTGAGCCAATCTCTCTCTCTCTCTCTCTCTCTCTCTCAACCCGCGGAACATAACGAGTGTTGAACATCTCTCTGAACCGATCCCATGAAACCACAGCCCTTTGTGTATCTGAATATGACCCCGTGGTCAATCTCCACCAATCCTTCGCCCCGAGCCTCAACAACTTCAGAGCACACCTCACCCTCTGATCAGCAGGGCATGAACACGTGAAGAAACACCCCTCCACGTCCGATAACCATCTCATAGCAACAATCGGGTCCTGAACTCCATTAAAGGTGGGAGGCTTCGTATTATCAAAGTCTCGATACTGAAAACCCCGACCAGCTCCTCTCCCTGCCGCTGCTACAACCGATGTAGCCGCCACGGCAGCCGTCTCTGCGAGAGCTGCATAGCGCTCATCAAAATACTCAACCATAATGGTCTTGATCGACCCAAACAGTTCCGGCAACTCAGCCCGGAACAATGCAGCAATCTCATCATGCAGGATCTCACGAATCCTCGCGTCCAACTCGCACGTGCTCATCTGACCAATAACCTCGGGCGATACTGACCTGCCCGGAACTCCTTCTCCTGCTCCCGATCCTGACCCGGATCCACTACCAGCATGCCTCGAAATCTCCATACTGAAAAAACACCACAAAATCTCAAACACTTCCCACTAACCCGTGAACCAACTCTCAACCCAACCCTAGAGGTCATGGTTTCCCTGATACGCGTATGGGTCCTGTGCTTTCAGTAGTACGGGCCCATACTACCTTCCACACCTACCCATATTTGTATGAAGTACTACCACAACACCCTAGTGTAAAACATACATAACAAGCGCTCAATCCTCACTATTAGAGGAACACTGGAAATCTCCCACAAGGAATCCCTAGGCTAACAGGCATCATAAATCAGGCAACATTATCATGAAATCCTGAAGATCCCTAGCCTAGAACTAGCATGTTGTTCTATCAAAGCTCAAAAACAAATATCATGTATGGTATTTTGGGGTTACTTACTGGCTCCGGTTGATCGTACCTCCGCGTCCTCCTTTTACTCATTTTGAAAACCGTTTTAAATTCTCTTTTGAAAACCCTCCTCGATTTGAGACTGGAGTCACACGAGTGTTCCTCCAATTCACTCAAACCAAGGCTCTGATACCAACTTGTAACGACCGAAAAATTCCAACCAATTTAAACTTTTCAAAAACAACTCGATTTCATTAAATTATTACAAAAAGGTTTTCACTACAATTAAATTAAAGTATTCCCAGAATCACATGACAACATAAACATGAGGAGCGGTACGATCACGCCTTCGCCTTGCCACAGTCTCCTGAAGAACCTGAAAACATAAAACCACAACTGTAAGCCCGAAAGCTTAGTGAGATATCCCCAAAATACCAACCACATATACCATACACGCATAACATGCCATATCATATCTGATCACAGAACAGCCATGCACTTTGGGTCTACTGTGTGACTGGTCCACCGCACCGGCCAACATTCCACCTGGTCCACCCTCCGAGTCTAGCCATATACATCGAGTCTGCAGTGTGATTGGTCCGCCCGCACCGGGCCTTCAATCCACCTGGTCCACTCTCTGAGTCTAGCCATATACATCGAGTCTGCAGTGTGATTGGTCCACCCGCACCGGGTCTTCAATCCACCTGGTCCACTCTCTGAGTCTACAGTATGACTGGTCCGCCCGCACCGGGCCTTCAGTCGGCCTGGTCCACTCTCCGAGCCTCGACACGTCTGGTCCGCCCTCTTGGGGCCTACAGCCTATCCGGACCGCTCGCTGGGCCTTCGGGACAACCGGTCCGCCCTGGGTATCTTGGCCTACAGCACAAAGCAGGACCCGCCTCAACCCAACTCCAGTCCAAACAATCATGTGCACATAAACATTCAATCATATAACAATTCACAGTCAACAAACCGATCAAACAGATCACATAACATATCATCATCCTAACCAGGATACCGACCTAACCGGTCACTAGCATAGCATCACCCTACAAGTCAGGATACCGACCTCAACCAGGTCTCTAACATATACCATCCTAGCTACCAGGATGCAACATATCAAAGCAATATCATAACAACAAATACCCACATCTCAATCCAATAAAGGGCCGGCCTTGGTGCCTTAGACCCTATTGATATAGTGAGGATAACTCACCTCGAAATTTCCGACTGAACAGATAAACCCAAGCTACTCCAACCACTGATACGATCTCCAACACTGGCCAACACCAAGACACTGAACTCAAAACAATATTCAACAATTACCAAAATTCCCCTAGAAAATAACTGGTCAACCCTTGGCCAAAGCCAACCCCTGACTGACTCTACTCGCTGAGTCATCCCAATGACTCGCCGAGTCCACATACATAGAAACTCCCCCATCCGCGACTTAACTCGCCGAGTCACCCCAAGACTTGCCGAGTCCAGCAACTCTGAGTCCTTTCTCACTCGACTCACCGAGTCACAGCTCAACCAGAAGAAACTTGGACCTTACGACCAGACTCGCCGAGTCCAAGAACCGACTCGCCGAGTCTAATGCTATCTTCAACCTACTCGCCGAGTTGTTCTTCCAACTCGTCGAGTTTCAGACCATCTTCAAGCAACTCGCCGAGTGCCTCTAGATCTCATCCTAAACAGAACCTTCCAGGTCATGCAATTGATCCAAAACGTAGATCTAGCCTCCTACAAACCATCCATCACGTAAAGTGGCAAACTTTACGTGAATCCAAAGAGATCTAGGCATTTTACACTTTAGGGCTAGGGTTTGGGACATGATGGCTTCACTAATCACTCAAGAACAGGGACTTTAATGCACTTTAGACCTCCTCCACTCCAGATATGAGGTAGCAACCTCAGATCTACTCTTCAAACTCAAGATACCACAAGCTAAACCTCCCATACATTCCAAGAATAATGGATCTAGAAGAATAACAGCCCAAGAACGAGGTTATACCTCAAAAGGAAGCCCCAACAGCAAATAAATCCGAATCTAAGCAAAGCCCCTTGCTTCAAGCCTCCTAACTCTCCAAGATCTTCCTCCAAATCTCTTTTCCAAGGTTCAATTGCACTCCAATCCTTCACAATCGCGTTTCTAGGGTTTTCTGGACTTAAGGGAAGGCAAGGAGGCTGGGGAGAGGGTATAATGTCCTTTATATAGGGCTCATCCTCCGAAATTAAGGTTTTCTCCACTTAGCGCCTACTCGCCGAGTCCAGCCGCCGACTCGCCGAGTCGGCCACTTAACACGCGACCAAAATCGCGACCCTACTCGCCGAGTCCACTCGTGGACTCGCCGAGTTGCCCTTTCCAATTTACTCTTTTAACCCTTCAACTTTACTCTTGATATTCCGGGATGTTACAAACGGAAACACGTATCTGACAAGATTTAATGAAAATACATCCATATCTACCGTCGATCGCCACCTGATCTAAGATCTGGAGTCACGAAATTGTTTCAGCTTCACTTTCCCTCTCTAAAACGCAAAACATCTTAGTTCTGGTGCGATTTGGTCAAAGATGATACCATCGTCATCACCGCCAACTTCGTTTCCACCATCGCTACCACCACTAATGTCACACCATAACAACCTACTGTCGACATCATGTTCAGATCTCGTCAGTTCTGGTGTCTATGGTTCGATTTTTCTAGATCTCGTTTATGTTGTGCTATTTTATGCATATATCTGAAGCTATAATAGTGGTACCGATAGCTGATGGTGGTTCCACCATCTTAGATACGTTCCAACACCGTCACCTTCTCCATCTCTTTCTCTCTGACCTCCAGTGAAACACATCAGGTATGTTGATTTTTTATTTTTATTTTTTTTCCTTTTGTTAAGTTGTGAATTTAATGTTTTAATATCTCATTTATTGTTTATTTTTGTTAATCATAGTTTATTTTTGTTGTTAAGTTGTGGATCCATGCTTTTTTTTTTTTTCATATTTGTTATAACATATGCATCAAATTGTTATTCATAGTTTATGTTTGATGGTTGTTATATTGTTAATTAAGACTTAGAAGATGTCTTATTATGTTAATGTTTTCTCGAATAATGTGAATTTATTTTTTTTAAGCTTTGAATTATGATTTTTAATGTTTCAACTATTGTTCAATTATGTTAAAGGTCATTTTAAGTAGTGAATAATATGAAAGAAAGTCCTAAAATATTTTTTTTGTTTTTTTTCTGTTTAAGTGTGAATTTGATGTTTTAATTTGTCATTGTCGTATAATTGTTTTAATCTTAGTTTTAACTCGTACTAAGTTGTGAATGTAATTTTTTTTGAATTAAACTTTGAATTCATTATACTAATTTGTGAATTTTCTATATTAAATTGTGTATTAATTGTAGTAAGTGTTTTAAGTTGAAAATATGGTTGTGGATGCATATGTTTTGTGTATTAAACTTTGATTTTTTTTTTTGTACTAAACTGTGATTTTTGTATTTTAAAGTGTGAATCATTAAACTGTGAATTTTCTTTTTAGACTACGAATTGACTATATTAAGATGTGATTATTTTATAATTTTTTCGGTTGCTTTTGAAATACTGTAAATTTTATTCACGACTTAATATATTAAATTCGCAATTTAAAATATGAATGATTTATGTATAATTTTTTTTTTAATTTTCTTCTGAATATATTTATTTTTTGTGTTATATAAGTATGTAAGAATACATTAGTTTTAATAATAGTTTTGCATTAAATTCAAAATGAGTAAAATAAATGGTTTATTAGACTATCAATGTACTATTTAAGTTATTAATACATGACTTTATTTACATATCTGATTTAGAAGAAAATGATGGTTGTGATGCTGGTACAGGTGGTTGGTGGCAGCATATGGTGGTGGTAGTAGTAGAGTTTGATTTTTTGATTTCTTTGAGTTTGTGAATTATTGTAAAATGATGTGTATTAAGTTGTGAATTTTGTGAATTAAACTATAAATGGACTGTATAAAATTGTAATTTATATAAGTTTTGTGTTCAATTATGATAGCATATAATAATGAAAATATTATACTGCAAAAATTACAATTTTGCCCTTTTTGTATCAAAAAGAGAAAAAAAATGAATTTTCACATGTTTAATAAGAATATCATGTAAATATTTACTAACGGGGGGTTCTTAGGATTCTTAATTTTTTGTGGTTCTCATTTGAACCACTCGTTTATTTGAGACCACCTATATTTTGTGAGACTGTGAGACATATTTTTTTATTTTTTTTATTTTTAATGTTTTTTAGTTAATTCAAGTTCCGAAAATAATATTTTAAAAAAAAGAATTTTTGGATTTTTCCATTTATTTTGCATTTTAAAATTATTTTTTAGAATATGTACAGTGTAATATTCTATTAGAATATTTCAAGTATTTTTCAAAAAAAAACGGGATTTTTTTAGTTAATTCAAGTTCCGAAAATAATATTTAAAAAAAGAATTTTTAGATTTTTCGATTTATTTTGCATTTTAAAATTATTTTTTAGAATATGTATAGTGTAATATTCTATTAGAATACTTCACGTATATTTAAAAAAAAAATAGGATTTTTTTTTTATTTTTTTATTTTTTTAATTTTTTTTTGGTTAATTCAAGTTCCGAAAATAATATTTAAAAAAAGAATTTTTAGATTTTTCCATTTATTTTGCATTTTAAAATTATTTTTTAGAATATGTACAGTATAATATTCTATTAGAATATTTCACGTATTTTTTCAAAAAAACGGGATTTTTTTTATAATTTTTTTTAGTTAACTCAAGTTCCGAAAATAATATTTAAACAAAGAATTATTGGATTTTTCCATTTATTTTGCATTTTAAAATTATTTTTAGATTTGGTCTTACGGTTTCATAAAATCAGAATTGTCTCAAATGAACCTGAATATATATATATATATATATATATATATATATATATATATATATATATATATATATATATATATATATATATATATATATATATATATATAGCAATGATTTGGCACTATTATTAAACTGTGTTCTTTATTTTATTTTGGGTCATGAAAATCTTATTAGACTATGGGATACGATCTAACTTGGGAATCCACCATGTGGACTTTTCGTCTTTGGTGCATGCATTCAAAAATTAAACATTTGCATACTTAATTCAATCATTATTTCAAGATTAGTTTATTATATTAATGGAAACCTTTAGCCTCTAAATTCAGTATCATATTTAATTTTGTAATGGGGTAGGTCTTGAATGCTTAAAACATCTCAAAATGATTAGTTTGGTTTAGCTAATGATTTTAGGTGTTATACGAATCGACTTAAACTAATATCTTTTATCATTAACCCAAAGAGCAATGACTAGTTTGTTTAACAAATTAGTTTTTTTGATTTATGAATGTAACCATATTATTGAATCTTAACTCTTGTACAACTCCTTAAGACTTTTGTTAGTTTTCAAGTAAAACTTTTGCTGTAAAAGGAAAACTTAAATCGAATAGTATAAAGTGCATCTCTGAAACCGAATTGGGGAATTGGCTAAAGTTTTTCATGATTTTTAATTCATTAATTAAAGTTCTGTTGTGCTATGTTTATAAAACAGTTTATTTTGAAAGTTTATTATAATTGTATGTTTACCAGTATAGTTAAAATAATTTATCTAGCTTATAATTATAAGTTAGCTTTTAGTTAGTTACTTAACGTATCAAATACAACCTAAATAACCGCATTTTAATTTGCTTATGTTAGTGGTCAAAATCAAAGGTAATCGAAACTCAAGCTTTACAAAATAAATCATAAAGAAAAAAGCGTTGAAGTGAAGTTGTAATTTGAGAATGCTTATTAGTGGGTGAAAGAAATCATAGAGCCATAGACCCTTCTTGTTAGGTCAAGAGAATCCTAGATCTTTATATATATAATAATAATAATCTTGATTTTTTTTTGTTAAGATAAAGAATATATTTTCCTTTGCAAAAGGAAAGCTTCACATGGACATTCGTTTGAAGACGATAACCAATCATTGCTTTCATTTTCCAACACTTTAAATCATATTTGGAACCTTTTAAGATATCTTTTATTTATTATATTAAATCAAAAAACTACTCTTATCTTTTTATGATTTTTTAATTCGGTGTTGAACCTTAAAACAAAAAAGAAATGTAAATTGCCTCTCAAAAATGAGAACATTTTTTTTCCATTTATTATATATATATATATATATATATATATATATATATATATATATATATATACACAGAAGTACGTTCATGCGAAAACATAAATATCTTGCGAAAACACGAAAACAGATTTTACTTATAAGAATCAAACACATGTACTATAAAAAAAATAAATTTATTAGCAATAAATTAAAGATAGTAAGTTTACATTGAATGATGTTATGGTAATATAGATTTAAAGATGGTTTTAATAACTATTTTTTTTCACGTCCTTAATCTGTTTTAAATTCATGTTTTCATAATAAAAATGTTAAAAATCATACTTTGTTAATATGAAACAATTTCTCATCTATCAACGATTATCATCATGTATTTCAAAGTTTGGTTGAATTATTTTTCAAAATATAATATTGAGGTGCCACAATATCATAAGTTTTTTCTTGTTTTCGCGTTTTCGCAAATTATTTATATTTTCGCATGAACTCTCATATATATATATATATATATATATATATATATATATATATATATATATATATATATATATATATATATATATATATATATATAATACTTATCTACCCATACATCTCAAAATTATTGTCCACATACAAAAAACACACAGATTAAGGAAATATTAATTATCATTAACTTTATACAATAAAATAACAATTTTGTCTTTATTTTACATTTAATGTTTTATTAAATACTTAGTTGATTAGTAATAATGAGAGGTATTTTGATAAAAATGTTATTTATTTTTATAAGTTGATTATGATTTTGGAACAAACAAAAAATGAAAGATGGACTATAATTTTGGGATGGAAAGAGTATTTAATAACAATTTTTGTATTTTATTATATTTATGACAAATATACAACAAGTGTACTGTAGGTTTTTTTTTTTGTTTTTTTTTTGGGTTTTTTTTATATGTATTTGTGAAAATGACATGAAATTATTCAAATTTGTCTTTTAAGTCATAACACTGAATAATTATCATATTCTATCAATTATTTATAAAATTTTCTAATATACGTTTGTGGTAATCTTTCTTTCGGCTACTAGAGATATATTTTTTTGGTATTTAAATAAAGAAATTTTAACATCGTTGCTTTATGTACTATAATGAATTGTATACATAAAGACTCTATTATGCATTTCTATTTATCCAAAAGACCAACGTCATTTAATAGAAACCGTAAATCGCATATTTTAGAGAAAGTGTCTAAGAAACACTCTAGAGATAAATAAATGAAACATTTAACATATTAAACTTTCTCACATATTTTAAAGAAAGTGTCTAAGAAACACTCTGGAGAGACATAAATCACTCGAGTAAAAAACGACTTTTGGAAGGATAAAAAGCGCCCATATATACCATGACACACACTAAAAGACGTTCAGATTTTATTGGTCTTCTTTTCACATTTTAATAACTAATTGAGCACAAAATAAACTTTAACACGATATAAGTCGTATCAAAATCATATTATAACTTAGAAGCATCTGCAAACGTTCTCAAAGAGCCTATGAAATGCTCTTTCAAATGTCATATATATATATATATATATATATATATATATATATATATATATATATATATATATATATATATATATATATAGAGAGAGAGAGAGAGAGAGAGAGAGAGAGAGAAAAGTGAATGTGTGTCTGTCATGTATGTAATATTAGGTATAAAACCATTAAAATTGACTTCATTTTGATTGAAAAACACAATTTTTTTCATTGTTAGTTTCTTACAATTGCTTTTGAACTCATATTATTTCTAATTTAATAACATCTATGTATTACGAATGTCTTGTTATATTAGACCTTTAGTACGCTTCATAATTTTTTTTTGAAACCAACCATATGTACACTTGCATGATTCTTTTTGAAGTGTTATGGAAAAAAGTTTATTGAGTTTTTAATAAATAATTTTAATTTTTCACTATAGTTTTCTATATTAAATTTGAATATCAAGGCTTATAGGTAGTTGATAATGTATTTTTATACATGGTTTGTGGTGTAAAATTAAATATTTGAAACTCCATAAAAATATATACAAATCATATCATCTAGTCTAATAAAGGATACAAGAAAGATGGTAGAGAGATTTGATTGCATATAGTAAACTATTTAGTTTTTGATGGTTATATACCTAATATCAGGTATATAATAGCCACATATTTCCTAAGCCTATATATATATATATATATATATATATATATATATATATATATATATATATAGAGAGAGAGAGAGAGAGAGAGAGAGAGAGAGCTAGGTTCAAATGTTTTTAGCAACTATTGTATGCCTAAATACACCAATCAGAAAATTGCAAATAATTAAATAATTAATTAAATAGAAAAGGGTATTTTCGGTTTTTTGCACTAGCAATTAATGAGATCATTTAAATAAATCTCTACAATTAAGGGAACAAAACAAATACCTAATATATTTCTTTTACAAACGTGGACATCAATTTTTTCCCTTTATTATCTCTTCTCCCTCTCTTTCTCTAATCCTACCTTTGCATCTTCATAACCCTAACCAAATTGTCGGCCATCCCATTGCTGCCGTTCACACACATTTTTCCATCGATTTTTGTGGTTTCCCCCTATCACCTCTCATTTTTTCACGATTGTTCCTTTTGGGCAGGTTCGATTTGCCTTTGATTTACCTGTCGATCTTCACCTTTCTCTATCCCTTTCGCCCCACGTCGCTGATTTCGACCGGAGACGGAAAAGAGAAGTAGCAACAACGAAGATGCCTCCTTCAAGCAGCAGGTAATTAGAGGGTGTCCACTCAGTCAACGGTTGTGTCTATCCTCTCTTTGATTCCTGCAATACTAGACGATTTGAAGGTGATGTCGATTTAAGGGTCACCACATCACCGTTTGTGGATGATAGATCGATTAGGAGAGAGTCAAAGACCAGCCCACCAAGGTATGCTGTGATTTTCTAGAAATATGTTTTGTTATTGATTTGGAATATGAATTTGTAGGATACAAAATTGCTGCAAGCATTTAACTGTATAAATGTGTGTTTATATTATATGAAATCTTTGACTAATGAGTAACAACTGATAGAATCTGTGATGATACAGTGTGTGCCTTAAAGG
The DNA here is from genome assembly GCF_002870075.4 of Lactuca sativa. NCBI lineage: Eukaryota > Viridiplantae > Streptophyta > Magnoliopsida > Asterales > Asteraceae > Lactuca > Lactuca sativa. The sequence goes on from NC_056623.2 coordinate 33,586,448, forward strand.
TGTTCGATGAAATGTCGATTAGAATAAATTACAATTGTTTGATGTCTACTACATTCTATCAGAATTTACAGTTGTTATTCTTTTAGAATGCTCCAAATTTGTTAATATTTGAAAGTTGATTGTCTTTTTTTTTTGTGGATTTAGGGTTTGAAGAGACTGAATTCAATAGAATTCTATTTCAATCTCTCCTTATTTGTCAAGATAGGAAAAGTAAAAAACATTGCAAGATAGGAAAAATGAAATACATTCTGTTAGAATCTGGTCATGTGGTATGTATTCTGTCAAAACTCTTACAATGTCTATTATTCTGGCAGAATTCGATTTCAATCTCCTTATTTGTCAAGATAGGAAAAGTAAAAACAATTGCAAGATAGGAAAAATAAAATACATTCTGTTAGAATATGTTATCATTCTATAATATATAGTTCTTATAAAATAAGTAATGCTTGTATTTTGTCAGAATTTATTTGTAGAAATACATTATGTTAGAATGTCTTTTGAGAATGTTTGTTAACAACAAGTGCATTAGCTTCATTGGTAATACTAATGAATAATGCATTTTATTCTTTCAGAATGGCTTTGAAGAAGGAATTCAATATTGATCTTACAAGAGAAAGATTTGGAATCGAGGTCAACAACAAATATATTTTGCGAAGAATTATATTCTTACGATAATATATCACATTTTCATCATAGTTTGAATCAAGTGCATTATTTGGACCTTTGATGAAGAGCATGTGTATTTGCTTAATAATTGTATATTTAAGAATGTTATTTCTTAATATTTTTATTCATTTTTGATGATATTATGTTAGAATGTGTATAACTATATTAAATTGTATAAGACTATTAGTTTGTAAGAATATGTATGATTTTGTATTCACGTTCGAATGTATATGAAGAATATATATTGAATTATTAAATCATGTTAATTATCAAAAATATATGCATTGGAAATATATTCCACAAGAATAAAATCGAAAATATCTTTACTAATTAATGTTTGACATTCTGACAGAATAAAATCAGATTTAAATTTGGATTATTTTAAAATATTCAGATTTTAAAAAAATAAAGGAATTTCGTATCCCTAAAAATCCAAAAATTTCCTTTTTTAATATAGGTTGATTGACTAAAATGCCCTTATACTGGAATTTGTGTGATTATATGGTACATGTTACCTTATTGTGATATCATAGACCATCAGATCATGATCTTTCATTCTATTCCATCCGGTGGTCCAGATTTGTGCATTCTGGCACACAATAGTTAGTAAAAACAAAATAACCTAACTCTCTCTCTCTCTCTCTCTCTCTCTCTCTCTCTCTATATATATATATATATATATATATATATATATATATATATATATATATGGTGAGGTTCAATACAAAACCATAATTAACAAGGAACCAATCGTGAGCGTCAGAAATCATAATGATCAATGACCAAAGAAATAGATGCACACTTGTATAAAAACTCTCATCTATTTTTCGCTTAAAATTTTTTTAGGACATATTTTTTATCGAAAAAAAACCCGAATATACCGTTTTTCTCGATTTTTCATCCTCTTTCCATAGAGATTCATGTTGACATATAAAAACGATTTTTTTTGAAAAAAATCCACTTCATTTTTTTAATTTTTTCAATATTTAAGTTTATTTTTATTAAAAAAAACTAATTTTACCAAGAAATTAATTTTTTGTACTCTCTCAGTAAACATCAACACCGACTTAAAAAAAAATCGATCAGTGTAGATTTACATTATGAATCTAAACTGTAAATATTTCAATTTTTAATATTCACAATGTGAAAAAACTCGATCAGTTCAGATTCACATTGTGAATCTGACTAATTATTATGCAAACTGTGAATCTGAAAAGGTTTACAATGTGAATATGAACATGTTCACAATGTGAATCTGAACTGAAAAATTGTTTTTTTTAAGCATGAATATGAATTTATGTTTAAAAAGTACCAAAAGTATGAATTTTGATATATTATTAATTTTTTTCTATAAAAAATAGACTTTAACTTTTCAACAAAGAAAATGAAGTGAGTTTTTTTTTCAAAAAAAAAGGTTCGTTTTTATATATAATCATGGATCTCTATGGAAAGAGGACGAAAACTCGGAAACAACGGTATATTCGATATTTTTTTCGATTAAAAACATGGTTGAAAAAAACTTTAAACGTAAAAAAAGAAGTGGATTTGTTATAATCTGGTGCATGTGCGTCAATTGTAAAAGTCTACAACCACTTACTTTTGTCGTTGATAGTTTTAAATTTTGACGTTTTGGATTAGTTCCTTGATTAATAATGGTTCTCTATTAAATTTCTCTCTCTCTCTCTCTCTCTCTCTCTCTCTCTCTTTCTCTCTCTCTCTCTCTCTCTCTCTCTCTCTCTCTCTCTCTCTATATATATATATATATATATATATATATATATATATATATATATATGAGGTAGGTTCAAATGTTTTTCACATTTATGGTGTGCTAGAATGCACCAATAGGAATTTAGTATTAATTATATGTATATTAAATGGTTTCCATACTTATAACTCATTTTTATGGAAACTAATTAAATTCGTAATTAATGTCAACAATAATATTTTTTCAGAATAAATTCATATCTAGAAGAATGAGAGTGTATTCTTGTAGAATACACTCTCGTTCTTCATATTTCATACAGTTTTATTGTATTTTAATTGATTGAATCTTGAAACAAAGTACGGACACATATATAAAAACCTAGATGCAAATTCATTCTGAAAGAATGTTATTGCTGGCATTAACGACGGATTTAATTAGTTTCCATGAAAATAGAATTATAATTATGGATATTATTTAATATACATATAATTATGGAAATCATTTAATATCTATAATTATTTAATTACTAAATTTCTATTGGTGCATTCTAGCACACAATAAATGTAAAAAACAAAATAACCTAGCCCATATATACATATATATATATATATATATATATATATATATATATATATATATATATATATATATATATATATATATATATATATATATATATGGAGTGTTTCAAATGAGAACCACAAAAGATTAAGAATCCTAAGAACCCCCATTAATTGGTAAACATTATATATATATATATATATATATATATAAATATATAGGGAGTGGTTCAAATGAGAAACACAAAAGATTAAGAATCCTAAGAACCCCCATTAATTGGTAAACATTTACATGATACTCTTATAAAAATGTTAACATTCTTTATTTTCATGTCCTTTTGGTACGAAAAGGGTAAAATTGTAATTTTTATAGTCTAATATTTTCATTCATATATGCTTTTATATTTTAACACAAAACTGATATAAAATACAACTTTATACAATCCATTTACAATTTAGTGCAAAAACTTTACAACTTAATACAAACTATTTTACAATAATTCACTAATTCAAAGAAGTCAAAAACACAAACTCTACCACCACCACCACCAAACACAGCTAGCAAACACCTGTAGCAACATCGCAACCAACATTTCTTCTAAATTAGATATGTAAATAAAGTCATGTATTAACAGCTTAAATACTGCAGTTACAGTCTAATAAAACCTACTAATTCACACATCTTGAATTTAATGCAAAATTGTAACATCCCAAAATCAAGACAATACCAGGGTTCTCAAAGTGGAAATCATGTGTGTGCGATGCGCTGCTACCCTGCCAACTCCTTCCCCTTAGCTGAAGAGGTACTTGAAACCAAAACTAAAAATTGTAAGCATGAATTTTAGTGAGTTCCCCCCCCCCCTCATACCACATACCATACAATCATGCATACTGTCGGGCAATTCTGGGGTGCCCGACCTACCCATGTCAAGCCATTATAGGGTGCTGAACTACCCACGTCAAGCCATTATGGGGTGCTGACCTACCCGTGTCAGGCCGTTCTGGGGTGCCTGTCTACCCTCCGGTCTATCTCACCAGGTCACGGGGACTATTTCACCCCTACTAGTATCACATAAAAACATATCATAAACATTCTATTAGACATATTTGGGGTGTCCGACCTACCATTCGGTCCTCACGACCGAATCGGGGGACTATTCCCCTCCTACTACCATTATCACATAGAACATATCATACTGGTACATAAAACACATTAAGTAATAGCAAACCAAACAATTATCACAAAGACAATCATCTCAACCTTAGTCAACTACTAGTGGGTCGGCCTTGGTGCCTTAGACCCACTTCTACTGAAGGGTAACTCACATCAACGTCGTGTAGTGTTTGCACTGTCCTCGGTGTGGAAATCTACTCTCTGGGACTCCTGAATCCCTAAAACTGTCCTCGGTGTGGAAATCTACTCTCTAGGACTCCTCAATCCCTACACGACATCTCTTCTAAGTTATTAACTCATACTATTAACCTTTACAAGGGTCACTCAATCCAAGTCAAAGTCAAAGTCAAATCCATGGTCAAAGTCAACATCTGGTTGACTCGACTCGCCGAGTTGGCCTGCCAACTCGTCAAGTCCCCATATCCACAAAATGTTGTAATCTCGTCCCTACTCGTCGAGTCTAGCAAGAGCTCGACAAGTTCGCCTTCAATAACACATCGGACAATCTTCAACCATACAATCATGCGTACTGTCGGGTAATTCTAGGGTGCCCGACCTACCCATGTCAAGCCATTATGGGGTGCTGACCTACCCACGTCAAGCCATTCTGGGGTGCTGACCTACCCGTGTCAGGACGTTCTAGGGTGCCTGTCTACCCTCCGGTCTATCTCACCCGGTCATGGGGGACTATTTTACCCCTACTACTATCACATAAAAACATATCATAAACATTCTATCAGATATATTTGGGGTGTCTGACCTACCCTTTGGTCCTAACGACCGAATCGGGGGACTATTCCCCTCCTACTACCATTATCACATAGAACATATCATACTAGCACATAAAACACATTAAGTAATAGCAAACCAAACAATTATCACAAAGACAATCATCTCAACTGTAATCAACTACTAGTGGGTTGGCCTTGGTGCCTTAGACCCACTTCTACTGAAGGGTAACTCACCTCAACATCGTGTAGTGTCTGCACTGTCCTCGGTGTGGAAATCGACTCTCCCCTACTCCTCAATCCCTACACGATAACTCTTCTAAGTTATCAACTCATACTCATAACCCTTATAAGGGTCACTCAATCTAAGTCAAAGTCAAAGTCAAATACGTGGTCAAAGTCAACTTTTGGTCAAAGTCAACATCTGGTTGACTCGACTCGCCGAGTTGGCCCGCCAACTCGTCGAGAACCCATATCCATAAAATGCCATAATCCTGTCCTTACTCGTCGAGTCTAGAAAGAGCTCTACGAGTTCACCTTCAACAACACATCAGATAATCTTCAACCGAATCGCCGAGTTCGTCCTTGAACTCGTCGAGTTCATCTTCATCCATAAGAAGGTGTTCAGTCTATGACTCGCCGAGTTCCCCTTGAACTCACCGAGTCCGTCTTCATGTGGCTGGGACATTGCCTTGAACTCTCCAATTCTGTTCATTCACACGCCGAGTCCTATGATTTCCAGGTCCCTAGTGAACCTAAACAACTAGGGAACCTTCGATCTTAACAAATGGTCCAAAACTAGAAAGGATTTGGTGGAAAATACACCCTGACTCGCTGAGTACCATGAACAAATCTCTGAGTCCCTCTATGTCCAAAATTATACAGTCGATTATAATGGGTCTTAACACGTCAAAACGATAGATCTGGCCTCCTAGGATCCATTTTATACATAAAGCTTCAAACTTGATGTACATGCATGGGGCTTTTGGCTCAAAAAGCCATAAAAGGAAGTCTACAAGATGCATGGGTCTCCAATGGCCATAAAGTTGGCACCTTTATTCCATGGGAACCCTTAATGGTTCCAGATCTGAAGCAAAAATCCACTTATACACCCTATTCCGAATATAACTTCCTTAATACTTAGAAAAATATAGAAAATATCCCCAAATGAAGATCTAAGCAATGAGTAGCCAAGGTTCAGCTTTATACCTCAAATAAGCTGGAAATGTGCCCAAAAATCTGGATCTTCTTGCTTCCTCTTGATCTCACAAGCTTCCTTCTCCTTCTCAAACTTCAATCACACAAAAATGGCACCATAAAGCTCAAGAACACTCAATAATGGCTAGGGTTTCGAGTTAGGGTTTTCTCTGGGTTGGGAGGGATGATGGGGGCTGGGTCGGGGTGCTATAAGGTGTTTAAATAAGGTGCAAACCCAAATATTAGGGTTTCATCCAAACAGTCCTACTCGCTGAGTCGGTCTTCCGACTCGTCGAGTAGGTCACTAAAACCCCCGATCAAAAGTCGAGTCTACTCGACGAGTTGGGCCTCCAACTCGCCGGGTACCAGAGTAAATTGCAACATTTCTTGATTTTAAATACGTACCAGGAATCGGGTGTTACAAAAATAATTATAAAAACTACTATAGTCTTCCATATTTATACAACACAAAAAATAAATATTTTCGCAAACTAACTAAAACAAACACTCATACATAAATCAGTCAAATTTGAAGACATAATTCGTTAAAATTTCACATCTTAATAAAATCAATTCACAGTTCCGTATACAAAATTTACAGCTTAGTATAAAAAATTAACAGTTTAATGCACAAAAATTATACATTCATAACCATGTTCTCAACTTAAAACTTATATATATATATATATATATATATATATATATATATATATATATATATATATACATACATACACTTTTAGATCTATAGGCTAGTGCTTCTTTCAAAGTTTATTTACAAAAATCTTCACAACTTAAATTTTAAATGTTTTATTCAAAATTAGATTAAATGACATTTGTATATAATGATACTTTTATCTCATATTTTAGAAGGCTACAAGGAATTATAAAAAATTCATAGCTTAATACAATCAATTCACAGTATAATACAGTAAATTCACACCTTAATACAGTCAATTCACAGCTTAATACAGTCAATTCATAGTTTAGTATAGTTAAGTGACAACTTAATACAATCAAATCATGGTTTAACAAAAAAAATCACATTCTTAATATAATTATTTTAAATTTTAATACGAAAATTTAACTTCACAATCATATTCTTATGTTAAAACTTACATTTCAAGACTTTAATTCACAATTTAATAAAGTATTTTAGGTCTCTCATTCACGGTGTTTACACCTTAAAAACATAATCGATTTTTGTTGAAGCATTTCATCAAATATCTTGTGTGCACCAAACAAATTCACAGTTTAATAGAGCATTTTAGGATTCTCATTCACAGTGTAAAAAAATAGTTTAGGACTCTCTTTCATAATATTTATTCATTACTTAAAACCATATCAATTCATTCATTCATAGTTAAAACTAACTTTAACATAACTGAACAATAGTTGAAACATTAAAACATCACAATTCACAACTAAAAAACTTAATTCACATTATTTAAGAAAACACTAACATAATAACACACATTTTAAATTCAGTTCACAACATAACAACCATAAAACATAAAATATGAATAAAAATTAGATGCAAATATTATAACAAATAAGAAAATAAACATGGATTAACGACTTAGTAACAGAAAAACTATGACTAACATTTAAAGTTTAATTTATAGTATATTAACATTTTAATACACTCATTCATTACTTAATTTACCATATTCATTGTTTAAATTCTAAAAACTTCAATGTAGCATTTAATCAAACACATTATGTGCATCTTGTTTCTTTGAATTTCCTTTCTAAACTCGACCACTTGAGAACATATCAGAGAGAAAGATAACAAGGAGATGAGGAGGAAGTGGTAGAAAAACATATCTAATATGGATCTGGAAAGATTTCACTGTTGATGGAACACATCATAGAAAAAAATAACTTCAAAAGTTCTGGAACAAAAACCGAGTTCAGATTAACACTTGTAGGTTGCTATGATGGTTGTGATTTTTGATTCGTAATGCTCTGATGTCAACATTAGCGATGGAAAACATATCTGATGTGTATCAGACGGCGGCTATGGTGGATTCTTGCTAGAACTTCTTTGAGCTTGCTGAAAACTCGCAGGTCTGGACAACGATGCGAGAAAATCGTTTATCTGGACCAGATATAGATGGTGATGGTGGCGGAAAACATAGATCTGGACCAGAGCTCGTAGCTCTAGATGACGGGGGTGGTGGAAATCGTAAATTCGGACTGTTGAGCTTCGGATCTGAGTTCATACATACCAGATCTAACATGAAACATCACGGTAAGAGGCAATAATGGAGGTATTCGATTATGCAGGTGATCGTACGTGAAATAGGTAGGCTCGTTGGGGGTGGTAGGGTCGCCGTCAGCGGTTGTGATGATGGTGATTTGCATCACAAGTGGTAGAAGGAGATGAGAGACATGGGTTTGTTCTTGTACAATATTTAAAGAAGAGAGTAATCTATTTTGTATTAGATCTAAGTTTATCAGATGTAAGTTTAGATCTAATGGAATAAAATATGAAATTAGGTTCAACTTTTGTATTATTTATAATAATGCCATTCCTTTTTTTGGATATTGATAGACAAAAATGGTTCTCATGGTTCTTAATCTTTTTTGGTTCTTATTTGAACCTTTACCTATATATATATATATATATATATATATATATATATATATATATATATTGGAAATTTTAGTATAAATATGTGTATTTTACTAACTTTAGACATATATAAATATATTCATATGTTATATATATACAGTTAACTCTAAGTAGGTGGGTTTGTGTTCTACTCCATGAGAGCTTTGAAATGGTATATCGTATGTCTAAAATGGAGTATATGTGAATGAGATATCGATACTCAAAGTTGAGTATTTGAGAATAGAAGTTAGCAAAAGAGGTGGGTGTGGGAATGATTCTCACATTGGTAGGAAGACCATACTCAAGTGAGTTTATAAGCTTGAATGAATGATAGGGTTACAAGCTTGTGTCCATGGTTTTACTCCAACTCCTACCCGCGCGCAGGGGGGGTGTGAATCTGTGTATAGGCACGACTTGCAGACACGAATGCAGCTCTAAAAACTCGGGCCCGCACAACCCAAGGCAATAACTTTCAAGAAGTTCAAGTGCTACAATTTTGGCCAACCAGGTCACAAGGCTTTGGAGTGCCCGCAACCCAAACGGGAGAATTGTCAAGCAAATATGGTGAATGATGACATGGATTTGGTGGCCATGGTAACTGATCTCACGGCCATGGTCTTGGAGGTGAATCTCATGAATACTAATTCAAAGGAGTGATTGATTGACACGAAGGATACTCATCATGTGTGTCATGACAAAAGCGTTTTCAATACCTAAAAGGAAGTTGAAGATTGTGAAAAACTCTACATGGGAAATGTAGCTATTGTGGATATCAAAGGTATTGGTGATTTCGTTCTCATAATGACATCGGGGAAAGATGTGAAGCTTAAGGATGTTGTGTATGGTCCATAACTTCGTAAGAATCTAGTGTTGGGTGGTTTTGTTGAATAAGTTTGGCTTTAAGATTGTGTTTGAGTCGTAAAAATTTGTTTTGTCCAAGAATGGTATGTTTTTGGGAAAATGATATGACTTGAATGGCATGTTCAAAATGATTGTAATGGTGTCAAATGAAATGAATAAATCAAGTTCCAGTTCTGCTTATATGCTTGAGTGTTCACATGTTTGGCATGTTCGTTTAGGAAATGTAAATTATAATTTTAATGAACGTCTAGTTAAACTAGATCACATACCAAAATTTAATATTGACTCAAATAAAAAATGTCCCATATGTGTTGAAGCCATACAAACTAGATTATCTTTCTAAACAATAAAAAAATATCGAACTTCTTCACTTAATTCACACTGGTGTGTGTGATTTGAAATCAATTACTACTCTAGGTGGGGACAAATACTTCATTATGTTCATTGATGATAACACAAAATATTGCTACATATATTTACTTAAGAGTAAAGAGGAAGCAATGGACAAGTTTGTCTTGTACAAAAAGGAAGTTAAGAATCAACTCAACAAGAAAATCAAAGTAGTTAGAAGTGATAGGGGTGGAGAATATGTTTCTCCATATGCTGAATTTTGTGCTCAAAGTGGAATTCGTCATGAATTCTCATCACCCTATTCACCTCAATCTAATGGCATTGCTGAAAGAAAGAATTGTACCTTGAAAGAGATGGTTAATGTCATGCTAATTAGTTCTGGTGTAAACCAGTCAATGTGGGGGGAAGCTATTTTTGTCGACTAACTATCTTTTAAATAAGACACCTCGCAAAGAAAAGGATGAAACACCATATGAACTTTGGATGGGTAGAAAGCCATAATATAACTACTTACAAGTGTGGGGGTGCCTAGCCAAAGTTGTTGTACCACCACCTAAGGTACAAAAGTTAGGTCCTAAAACAGTGGATTGTGTATTCTTTGGATATACACAAAACAGTAGTGCCTATCGGTTTCTTGTGCATGATTCTAAGAATCCTGAGATACACAAGAATACAATAATGGAATCAAGAAATACTTAATTCTTTGAAGATGTATTTCCTTGTTTGAACAAGGAGGTTGATAGCCCAACTTTACCAAACAACGAAGTTGTTCGAGAGGACGAACAAGCTCAATTCGAGGTAGAAGAGATAGAACTCAGAAGAAGTAAGAGGGCTAGAGTTGAAAAATCATTTAGTGATGATTTTTAAACCTATGTGGTGCCAAGAGGCGGTTACTACTTCTGGGGGACCTCAATGGAAAGAAGCCATAAAAATGAGGTGGAATCTATCTTACAAAATCATACGTGGGAGCAAGTGGATCTACCTCCAGGTAGCAAGCAACTTGGTTACCGTTGGATTTTTAAGAGAAATATGAAAATTGATGCCATTATTGATAAATACAAGGCAACACTAGTAAACAAAGGTTATAGACAAAAGGAAGGTCTAGATTACTTTGATACATACTCACTGGTAATGCGAATAACATCCATTAGATTAGTTCTTGCCATTGCTGCTATTAAAAACCTACAAGTTCATCAAATGAATGTGAAGGCTACTTTTCTAAATGGGGAGTTGGAAGAAGAAATTTATATGGAGAAACCTGAGGAATTCATTGCCTCGGGACAGGAGAACAAGGTTTGTAAACTTTTTACATCTCTATATTGATTAAGATAAGCTCCAAGAAATGGCATCAAAAGTTTGATCAAGTCATGATGGAAAGTGGTTTTAGAATCAATGAGTGTGATAAGTGTATCTATGTGAAAAACACCACTCATGGTTATTTCATCTTGGGTTTATATGTTGATGGTATGATTATCATTGGTAGTGATTAAAATATAATAAGATCTATGAAGGTTATGTTGAAATCCAAGTTCGACATGAAAGATATGGGTTTAGCGGATGTGATTCTTGGAGTCAAGATCATAAGAACCCATTATGGTTTGATTTTAAGTCAAGCACACTATGTGAATGAGATTATTGAAAAATTTGCTAAGGGAGATACTAGCATAGCTAGAACTCCAACTGACACTAGTTAATATCTACATAAAAATATAGGTAATAGTTTTAATCAAGTGGAATATTCAAGAATTATTGGCAGTCTGATGTAGCTAATGAGTTGCACCAGATCTTACTTAGCATATTCTGTGAGCAGACTAAGTAGATATACCAGTAAACCCAGTTATGAACACTGGAAGGGTATTAGTAGGCTTCTAAGGTATGTGAGATACACTCGAGAATATGGATTGCATTATGGCAGACATCCAACAGTTATCAATGGATACATTGATGCAAATTGGATATTCGAAATAAAAGATTCCAGATTTACAAGTGGATATGTATTTACACTTGGAGGTCCTGCAATAGCTTGGAAATCATCCAAGCAAACGGTTATATCCAAATCTACAATGGAATATGAATTTATCGCCTTAGATATTTGTGCTGAAGAAGCGGAGTGGCTACGCCAAAGCCGGTAAGGACCATATGTATACATTATAATAACCAATTGGCAACTGGTAGAACTCAAAGTACAATGTATAATGGGTAATCAAGGCACATTAGACGTAGAAATAAAACGATACGACAACTAATCTCTACATGGGTTATCATGGTTGACTGGGTGAAGTCAAAGGATAACATTGTGGATTCACTTACAAAAGGTTTGAGTAGAGATGTAGTTTATAAGTCGTCAAGAGGATTGAAACTAAACCCTTAAATGAATAAATTCATACGAAGGAAACCTTACCCATAAGACTGGAGATCCCAAGATCTGGGTTCAAAAGGACAACCTAGTTGTATGAGTGAGGCATGTCATTGGGGGGGGGGGGGGGGGAGGGGGAGTTAACATTACTTCCTAGTCCATTCCTATATGTAGTGAAAAATTTAGGTTAAACATATGGTTTTTAATGATTCTTGGAATCACTTATGTGAGAGAGAAGTGGGGTCGTTTTGAAGGGAATTATTGGGGCACAATTCCTAAAGCTCTTGTAGAACCAGGTTAGTGTTCATGACCAAAACGAACACGTCTATGAGGATATAACTGTAAGGTAGAGTGTAACATCACAAAACTCGAGGGTAAAAATTTCATTTTAAAAACAATTAAACACCCATATATTATTTATACAAATGATAAAGATATTTCATAATAAAACAGTTATCAGAGTACAATCCCAAAATATCATAGTTGCGGAAAATATAGGTGTATTCGTTGCGATCATGCCCGACCCTTCCCTTTCGAACCAAAAGTGCCTGAAACCATAAACGACACACTAGGGGTGAGCGCGGTGCGGTTCGGTGCGGTTATTAGCCAAAACCTCACCACTAACCACAAATGCAGTTAATCTATTTTCAAAACCGCATGGTGCGGTTATTTTTGCGGTGCGGTTAGGCGGTTATTTTTGCGGTGCGGTTTTTTTTTTTTTCTGTGTTGCAGTTATTAACCACATGAATTTGGTACGATTATTTTGTGTGGTTTTTAACCACAGTTTAGAGCTCAAATAGTTTTAAGAATTCAAACATATTACCTGTAATAATAAAAAAAACCATAATGTATAAGACAATCAACTATTTAACTTAAACCACAAACAACTATTATCTTAAAAACGTTAAATCATTAGTAATTAACAATAAATATCTTAAAATTGTCTAATTTCATCATTTTTCAAAGTTAAACATAAGAAAAAACCAACACTTTTGTTTTCTAGTATTTTATCCGTCTTTCATTCATTAAACTTGCTTATTTTTAATATTTAATAAACTAATAATTGATACAAAAAATTGTATATAATATATGCGGTGCGGTGCGTTTTTTTTTGCGGTTTTTGGAAACTAATAACCGCACCGCACCGCAAATTTGCGGTTTTTTAAAAACAGAAAACCTCACCATCGGTTTTTATTGCGGTTGTGGTTTTTCGGTTGCGATTTATTCGGTTTTTGCGGTTAATTTTAGTTGCGGTGCGGTTTTTGCTCACCCCTACTACACACTGTAAGCACAAAGCTTAGTGAGTTCCCTAAAATAGCATATACCATACTTAACATACGATCCATACATATCATACATATCAAACATGCGATAAGAGATGCTATGTGCCAACCATAGTCTTGCCATTATGCCACGATCCATATCATGATCTTTCCTTGCCAGGCCGGGGACCAAAACCCTGAGTCTTACAGATAAGTGCCAGGTTCCAGGAGCCACCTCCTGGTCTGCCTGAGTCCAAACTAAAGTCTTGCATACAAATTTTCCAGCAGCCACCTCCGATTCTTTCATACAATGCCAAGGGCCACCCCTAGTCTTCGTATAATACATAAGTCAATGGGCCGACATTAGTGCCTTCGACCCATAGTATAGTGAGGAGACTCACCTCGACAACTGAACCCACGAATAAATCTCTGACTGCTTCTCTGCCAGAATCCCCACGCTATCAAACAAATAACACCCAATTAACAATTAGGTTCCAATCCAAATCGAACAATCCAATTATTGGGGTAAAAGACCATTTACTCCTCACCTAGTTTGGTCCAAGGCTAAGGCCCAAATTCCCAATCATAAGGGCCCACAAAACAATAACCATCCAAAGCCCACTTATGGCCTAATTTTCCAAATCAGGCCCAAACCCATACATAGACCTTACCCTAAAGCCCATTAAATTTTCCATAATAAGAAAAACTTTGTTCTCCGATGGCCCAACAAATCCCCAACCAACCAAGCCCAATAGATAGCCAAATGAAGCCTAAACATGCAAGTCCCAATAGACGGAGTACGCGAGGTGTACTCAGGACGTACGTGTAGCGTACTCGCTTAGAGGCTTGTACGTTAAGCGTACCTGCTTGTACGCCCAACGTACTCACCCTGCTCAACCCAAAACTTGATTTTTCGCTGAATCCATTAAGACAAAGTTCCCAAACATAAATCTAACTTCCTTAAGCTGGATGATCATGTAAAGTTGCCAACTTTACGTTCATACATGGCTAAATGAAGCTCTTAAGCTTAAAAGGGATTTAACAGTTGACTTAATGCGTGCATGACACCAAACTTCACATAAAGCTTGCACTTTTAAGCTCAAGGATACAAAAACAAACTCATATTTGAAAGATCAAGCCTTTAAACGACCTAACTCATCCATAAACCTAAAAAGGAGGCCATAATAATAACAAACTAACCATGAGAGATCTAGACATATACAAGTCAAGATGCAAAATTGATACCTCAGAAAACTTTCCCACAAGATGTTGATTCTGGATCCTAAGCCTTTACCACCAAGCAAAGGAATCCTCAAGCTTCTTTACTCCTTTTACCAAGGCAAAATAAGCACCAAGTTGAAACATCCCAAAAATACGGTCCAAAAATTTTGTTTTCAAATCATTATTAAAACCATAAATCATCCATAATCACAAAGAAAATCATGTATCATGTATCTCAAAACATCATATCAAATACTATGACAAAACCATATGATAAAACTATCATAGTCTAAAAGTCCCAGGCTAAAACTGTGGTGTGTGCCATGCGATCATCCCGAGCCATTCCCTTTGCTAGTGGAAGTACCTGAAACCAAAACTAAAACTGTAAGCACGAAGCTTAGTGGTCTCCCTAAACTACCACATACCATACACATATTGTTGGATTAATGTCTAAGTCCATAACTATAATTGGTAAGACTTGACCCGACCCGGCATGGTCCATTTGGGTTGCATGGCATCATGCACTTGGATAGACTATAATGAGAGAAATAAGACACTTATGGTTGTTAATATATTATAAGTTCTAGTATATTAATAATAAGAATAATAAGATTATTTAATTAGTATTGATCAAGAATTAATCTAGGATTAATTAAGTGATCAAAAGAAGACTAATTAAATATATGGGTTGATTGTGTAAATCATCCATACTTGTATAGCAGGCTAATGCTCCATGGATAATCAAGTTGGGCTAAAACCCATAGGATGGTCCATGGATGCTCCATGGTGTATTTGAACCCATGGATCCAAGGAAATGGAAAGTCATGACAATTAGGGTTTACCCTAATTGTAACACTATATAAAGATCTTATTCTTGACAAAATTGGCGACTAGTATTATACTAGAGTGAGTAATAGAAGGGCTAGCCGATTTCATGAAGTGTAGATTTCTCTCAAGTTATTCCAAGTGTATTTGGTGTTGTGTGAACCATTTGAGGTGTCACACTTGGGGCACTAGGCACTCAAGCTTCATGAAGACTTTCTACATCAAAGAGGTATGTATTCTATCTTGTTACACTCATTGTTTTGTATGCTAGATTAGGATAATACCTTGGAAGTTCTTATTTGCATGTATAATAGAGAAAACATAGATCCAAGGTATTTAGGGTTGCATGTACACTTAGGAGTGTTAGAATGCTCAAAACCCAACAGTGGTATCAGAGCCTAGGCTTGTTTTCTTGTTATACTAGCAAAAGAAGCTGGAAAATCGAGTTTTGATGTTGTCTACCCAGCAGATTCGCCGAGTCCATGAATGGACTCACCGAGTCCAAGGCAAAAAGCATCCAACTCGCCGAGTTGGTTCGTGCACTCGACGAGTTGGACCCCCAGACAGCATAAATTCGACTTTTTTGGCTGGAATTGGACTAGGAACATTACCCTAAGATGTTTTTGAACTTATAAACTTGTTCTTGATGTGGTAATGTTCATGCTAATCCAATTTCAAAGATAATTGTCAATAGATTCATGTTTTGTATTAGTTTAAGGTTTAGACTAATTACATGAAAAAGTTTGATTTGAATTATCTTGTTCTTATGAGTTGCTTAGATTAATAGAAAGTTGATTGAAATAGTTGTTTTCAATCCAAATTAATCTAAGAGGTGATTCTAAAATGTGTTTTTTTAACTTGTCCTCAAGTTATATGAAAAGTCACATTTAAGTTTCATAAAACTCATAAAAGTTGGCAATGGTTACAAAAGATGAAGAGTCTTGTCCTTAAGTTATGGAGGTTCAAGAGTCACTTCATTAATAAATAAATTAAAAAAAAGTGTAACCTTAATTAATTCCATAAGTTATAGAATAAAGAAAAGTTAATTCTTTTATTAGTTTAAAGTCTTCCATAACTTGTCCTCAAGTTATGGAACTTGAAGAGTTTTTGGATTAAAACTACTTTAAACACATAAGTTATGGAATTAATTAGTTTTGAATAGTTTCAAAACTTGCCCTCAAGTTTTGGAATTTGTAAAGTTTTCTCTTATGAATACTTTAATTCCAAGTTAGCCCTTAGAATTTTAAAAGTTAAAATTCAACCCTTATACTTTATAATATTATAAGTTAATAATATATATATGTATAAGAGTAAAGTCAGTCTTACCGCTAGTACGCCTCATTCACGAAGCCGGTCTACAAGGTGGGTATAAGGTTGTTGCCTATAAAATGACAACTTAATGGGTGTCCACTCTCACCCACCGCTTGCTTGACTGGTGGAGGGTCGTTAGCCGAACGGGTTTGACAGGACTAGAATTCTCCCTTCATTAAAAGTATTAATGATAAATACTAAGTAACTAAACTCTTAGTAATACCCAATCTTAGTTACTTAGGAAAATGTGAATAAGGTGCTAATCCATGAAATTACACTTTGCACTTTGTTTAAGTCGGTTAGTGGAGCGTGTGTGGTTAACCGGCACACTAACTCGTATTTAACAAGGTAGGTAAAGGGTAACTTAATGTTTATCATAGTATCGGTGGAGCGTGTGTGGTTAACCGGCACATCGATTGCGGGGTAAACACTTAAGGGTACCAAATAATTTGCATGGTTACTTCACACCTTGTTTAGTGATCCTCGGCATCCCAGTCACAAAACCTGAAGGGCACACTCGAGATTGAAACATGCCATTGAACAATTCAATGAATCTCAAAAGATATAGGAGTTTCAAAACCAATTAAAACCTAATAATACATTTCGTTTATCTTGGTGGAAACTGGTGAATCGTCATTCACCTACCTTCAAATATTTTATAGCTTGGATTACGACATACCTCTTCTAAGTTATAAAATAGTTTGTTGGGTCCTAGCCTTAATATTTCATATTGGGTGTCATATTAAGGACTTAAGATCAACTATCTTGAATATCTCCCAAAAGATGTCTGGTTTAGACATTTATGATCTTCCCAAATCTCTTGAAACAAGCTTTCCTAAATGAAGATGATGTCCCTTGGAAATCATACTTCATTCACCTCCTCCAATTATTCTCCCCAACCCACAAGTTCATGAAAAGTTTAAGGTCACTCAAGCCCAATTGGCAAGGCAAGGTCTAGGTGTGGTCACGTCTTGGAGATGTAGTCACATATTGACAAGCCGGGAGAGTTGGGTGTCAAAGTCTTGAGAAAGTTGGTGGTTCAATCACTTTCTAAGTCACATAGTGAGTTCCTTTGGGACACCTATGAAACAGACTATGACAAGACCCTTAATGATCTTATCTATTTGTTAAGATCAACTTCCTTAAAACTTGATGGACATTGACAATAGTGACACAGGAAATCCAGAAAAGTATTCTCTTCCCAATGGAAAGGGATCGGCCATAGTCAACTCGATTGACCAAATGGTAAAGAGAAAAGCTAAGTCTGTGATAGTCCCGTGTACCATTATCAAAGGGTCCATATGTTTATATTGCCAAAGGAAGGGACATTGGTTACAAATCTGCCAAATTTATCTAAGGATGTTGAAGTCAATAAGTTTGACTCTACTTCAGGTAAAGTCCACTATCTAACTCTGCTAAGTTCCTAATATGAGATTCTTGATACATGATGTGACTGGGTCACATGTTGATGTTTTAAGAATCAAAGAAAAGTAAAGAAACTTAAAGAAAGAATATGTTGAATCCGATCGCGTAGATGGATTTCTATCGCGTAGCTTGAAGATTGGATTCTTGAGCTACTTCTTAGGAGTTATGAGATATTGCTTAGGAATAGATAACAACAAGTTTTCATATGGATTGTAAGGATAAGTTTTTCCGCAAAGTTTTAAAATAAAAATTTTAGATTTTATTTATTTTAAAAATATCCTTACAATGGCATTTGAGGAAAAATTGTTGCTTATATGATTACATTAATAGCAAGAGTGGAAATATGAAATTGATTCTTTCATTTGTGGTAAAGTCTAAATTTACCAAATAAGGAAAGATTGTCATCACCCAAGTTTCAATTGGACCGGAACTTGGAATCATGCAAATTGTATAGCATGATGAATGAGAACTTTCAAGTATTGGAAAATTAAGACTAACTACTTGTTCACATGGATGTGTGAGTCAAGTAAAGGACTAAGGGATCGAGTACACATTCTTGTGCACTGGTCAAGTCCACCACAAAAGATTGATAAATCTATTCGTCATAGTTTACTAAAGCTCAGTAAATATGATTATACTTACAAGCTTAAGTGTAACTCTGAGACATTGGAAAAGGTTCCAATGTATGGCAGAGCGAATAAGAAGAATCAAATTAGGTAGAAGGATAAAAGTTTCTCAAATCTGAAAAGATGGGAGAGTACTTTAGTATCAGTTTTTGTGATCATCTTAATGATTAAGAAACCATAGCACAATTAGTTCTCTAAGGAAATCTTAGTGCATTCTTATGTCTAAGAAGAGGAACTTGAATTGTTGAAGTGATTAAATCAAGAAGATGAGTCATACTTCGTTCCAATAGAAGTCTTAGAGTCATACTCCAAGATTGTAACTTGAGTGACATGTCTCAAAGAAGGGTTAAAACACTTGTCAAATGTAAGAGTAAAAGTTTTCTACTCTTGTACATTTGAAATTGGTAAGTTGTGATGTTTTGGATAAAACAAATACCAACTTAGGCCAATTTTGTGAAGTGTTTGTCTTGATTAGAATCCGCACTATCTCTTGGATGTTTGACAAGGGAGTCTTATAGGTCAAGAGGACAGTGGGAGTCTTAAAGGTTTTGAAAGTCTCAAGAACTAATCAAGAATAAAAACCTGAAGTTCTTCACTAGCACATGACTTGAGGTTTATAACCTATCGTGTTGACATATTCTGTGCCCATTCCAGTTAAAGTTGGCTTTGCATATGAGTTCTTAGAGTTCTCAATTTGTTGCACAACAACTTGGAAGCAATGGAAGGCCCTTGAGTTGCCAGGTGGCAAGAAGTTAAGATTGAGTTCAGTCCATATGAGTTTGGATTTGTCATTATCCTTGTCTTGTGACTATGGTTTTGACAATTCACATGGATAAGAACACATACACCACTAAATCTAAGTGTCATAAGGTTTCTCTCTGATTCATGAAAATGATGGTGAGGAAACACTTTCACCAAGTAGATTTTAGCTAGATAGCAATTGTGATATTTGCATTCTCAAAGTCGTTAGTGGAGCGTGTGTGGTTTACCGGCACACTAACCTGGACTTGTGAGAAGTGGCAAAAAGGTCTAACCATTATGATTACGACATCCCTCTTCATAATTGTTTAGACACACAAGTGTGCTATCTAAGGGAAGGTGTATGATTTTGATAAAGTCTTATCAAAACAATCTAGTATCAGAAATCTGAACTTTTGTAAGAAAGTCAATGAAGTATTGATTTCTAGAAGTCTAGCTGATTTCTGAGTACATGTCAAAGCTAGTGGGAGCATAAGTGTTATGCTAATAATCATCATGTAGTGGGAGCATGATAATTATGATAAGTATTGCAAGTTAGCAATGTTAATTATAGAAAACAAAAGTTTCAATTGGGAAAGAGTTGTTTTGCTATAATTAAGGGAGAGGAAATTATACTTCATCTCAAATCTATAAGCTTAGATCGTGAGGTTTTAATCATTTAGTCAAGGATATATATATATGAATTTCATGTTGGAATGGCTCAAGATAAGGAAATTTTGTATATGAGTCCATTATTTGCGTTTTAAAATTCGATTATGATTACGGCATCCCTTTTCATAATCTGAATTATGAGAACTTGGCAAATTGAAATGGAAATGTTATAGCAAAAGACTGGTTTAGTCTTTATGTGAGACATCATGAATTGAGTCCCATATGCTTCAGATATAGGATCGATTACATGTGCTATATTCATCCGTTCTAAAATTTTCCAAATGCCTGGGGCATTAAGAAGGGAAAAGGTTTAGAACTAGATATGACTAAAAGGATTAAACAATTGTCGAGGACAATCTAAGGTTTACCAAAGATTGGTTGCTCAAGGACAGTTGGAAGTATAGTGATAATTCTGGAAGGACCATATTGACATAATCTGTAAGGAGGCAACTCTTGTTCAGAAGTGATAGTCAACATGGAATCTGGAAATGTTTCAAAGTTAGAATTTTCAATCTGTTTAAGATTAGGAAACTTAGTGCAAGAAGGATGTTTCCAAGGAGCTGATCTCCTTTGGAATACTCTGTAATGATTGTTGTCAAGTCTTTCTGACTTTGTGCATAATCATTACAAGAGGATCAATGCATATAAGTTTAGAATCCAACAGATTTCAGTAAATGACATGAATTTGGAATTCTTGTATTTGCAGTAAGGATTTGGGAGTGTGAAAAGAGAATCATTGAAGTTATGCTCAATGGATCTAGTTCACAGAGTGAAGATCATAGACAAACATAGTATGCATACTTGGTGTATGGCATGACTAGTGTTTAGAAAACATAGTGCACATGCTTGGAGCATGGGACTACTATTGTTTTAAATTCAAGAATAAAGTTGATAGCTGAAACAGTATACAATGAATAATGTGTAATCATATGGTGATAAATAAAAGGTGTTTTATTTATGTTCATAGGTTTTGATACCATATTGGATTCAATTATTATTGTGTTTCACTTTGCATGTTTTGACTTCCCGAATAAACTAGGTTATTCTTCCGGAATGACTAAGTTATTCAAACCATCCACAGTCGGTCATATGTTGGAAGTAGATATGAATTAAGACTGTCATGGGTTGGCTTGTAGAGGTATAAGGTGTTGGACAAAGGGCTACAACACTCATGAGTGCTCATAAGTTCTGAGTATTGGATTCAACCCGCGCTCATTGGAATCACTTCATGGATTTTATCACGAGTGATCATGAGACGATAATATCTTATATTCTTCAAACCTAGAGATATGAGTTGTTACTATGAGTTGATAGTACATTGATTGCACGAAAACGCATTTGGTAACTCGGTGCTATAAAACATGTCTTTGTGTATGATTCAACAAGTAGTAGAACAAGCCATATGAGTCGAAGTTTATCCATTCCTTTTACCTTCGGGATAAAAGCGTTATCTGTGGGCCCCTCGATGATTTGATGATGACAAATGGAAGTGCTCGGCCGGGCCAGGACTGATTTGATTTGTTCAATTAGTCAGTCGTCATAAATAGGAAATCGGGAAACAACAAATGGACAGAGAGAATGATTATAATCCATGTCTCAGTTCATATGATATCTAGAATGGAGGAATATATGATCCCTTATCTAATGGACAAGTCATTGACAAAAGTCAGAGTTCATCGACAAGGTCAGAGTTCGACAGAAGCTTTTGAGAGCTACGATTGTGTGACATCCCCAAAATCTCGGCCAGAAAAGACCGATTTTCATTTATGCTTTTAAATATTTTCAGAGTAAATCCTTTTGATTTGAAAGAGTTGCGGAATTTGTTCCCAAAACAAAACATGATAAAATAATATTTATCAAAGCATTTCATCAAGAGATGCATTTCATTATATAATCAAAACTCGGGATGTCATGTTCCGATACAGACCATAAAGCATAAACGATAAACATTACAAGTCGTTCCACAAATATATACATATACAGACTTGTAAACAAAACAACAAGATGATCCATCCATCTTACGCCCTTGTGCCACTTCCTGTAATACAAATAAAACTGAGTGGGTCAGGCTTGGGAGCCTGGTGAGCATATAGGGTTTTCAACCCACAATAAATAAGTTATATTTAATTTCACCAACCAAACACTATCCCGATTACCCATTCCCGTTATCCTCACTTTACGTCCCTAAAACAACTATCTCAAGGGACCTAATCTAGGATTTTCATCGGGACGGACATCACTGCGAAGGGGTTTCCTCAACAATAGATATCCTAAAGGCAACCATGAGGGGGATAGAGTACACCGGTGAACACATCGTTCACAACACCTACAGGTTATGAACCTGCTAGTGTTCCACTGGACTGTCTAGAAAGAGTCCGTGGTCGTTATCCATACTCCGCTGAATAACTAGATCAACAACAACAACAACATCGAGGCCTCTCATCTGTTTATTACACACCAACTATCTACCCATGTTCTACCCAACATATTAGTAGATAAAAATATATATTTTCATACGTAGTTTAAAGAAAACCTGTATATCATGCTTTAATCAACACATATATCGCATAACAGATGAGGCACACACACATAACACATATCTCATAAAGAAATAAGCAGATCTATAAGATAGAAGAGAGTGAATACTCATTCACACATAACACAACCAAATATATACACATAGCACGTATTTTTATATAAAATACTTCGTATTATTGTATTAGAAGAAATAACTACACACTCACTTGATCAGAAGACGATCGGACAGCACTACGGCTTATAGAAGTAGTATTCCTCAGCAGATCTGGAAGATCTTCACAAAAATCGACTTCTCGCGGGCAGAGCTTCGACTCGGGAACCGCGCTTCTCGGGATCTTCGGGGTCTCGGGACTTGCCTCGGGGCTAGAGTATGATACCGGGGCTTCGGGGTGTAAAAATGCAGAGCTTCGGCGCAAAGATGAGAAGAAATGAGCAATTTAACCCTGAACCCTCGCATCCTATTTATAGTGAAAATATATGATGGACTCGCCGAGTAGGGGACACCTACTCGCCGAGTTGGCCCATACTCGCCGAGTAGGGGACACCTACTCGCCGAGTCGGTCCATGTGGCGGCTTTCTGCTGGTGCCACGTGTCAAACTCTGGGTGGTGCCACGTCACCCCTATCGCGTGTTAGCCTTCGAACTTAGAAAAATCATAACTTTCGCATACGAGCTCCGTTTTTGACGTTCTTTATATCCACGCGTAGGTAAAATCAAGATCTACAACTTTCGTTTAGACTCCGTCGGCTAAATCTTGACCGATCTCAAATTTAACAGTAGGAGGCGTTTAGACTGTTAAATGACCGCGAAGAATTCGTAACTCCTTCATACGAACTCCGTTTTCGTCCATATTTTTACCGTTGAGTTCCTATTAATGAGATCTTCAACTCTCATTTAGGTCGCGTAAGCCAAAAACCACTCGAACTAAAATTCAAGTTTCGGGTCGTGCACTGCTAAGCCGAATCTTAGAAAAATCATAACTTCCTCATATGAAGTCAGATTTGGGCGTTCTTTTTATTGACGCTCTTATCTTAACATAATCTACAACTTTTGTTTAGATTGATAAGGCTAAATCTCGCTCTATCGTAAATTCACTATTTACGCTTCCCGGTGCCGTGCCGGTTTTGCCGTAAAACTTCGACAGGTCATAACTTCTTCGTTATAACTCGGATTTCGGCATTCCTTATATCTCCGGAATCCTTGTTTCGACCACTACAACTTTATCCAATGATATCAAGTTTATTTTAAACTTAAATTTCGACGCTTATTTATATTCTTAATTAATCAAACCACATAATTAAGCAATTAAGCACAAAACACATAATACTCAAATAATACATTATTATTATTTCAAAACGGGTTACAAGGTTAACCTAGACTATTACATTGCTAAAAGTGGCAAGCCCGGAAACACAGGCGTTACAATTCTCCCCACCTTAGAATGATTCCGTCCCCGGAATCACACATCAACAAACAAATGCGGATAGCGACCCATCATGTCACTCTCCGTCTCCCAGGTGAGATTCGGCCCATTCGTGTGTTTCCATCGGACAAGCACTAACCCAACCATCTTGCGTCGCAATTTCTTAGTCTTTCGGTCAACAATTGCCTCTGGTTCTTCAATCAACCTTTTGTTCTCATCAATTCTCAATTCAGAAATTGGAATTATATCGGGAACTTCTCCCGTGAACTTCCTCAAATAACACACATGAAAAGTGTTGTGAATTCCATTCAGTTCTTCTGGTAGTTCGAGCTTGTAAGCTTGGTTCCCAATCCTCTGAAGAACTTTAAACGGTCCAATAAACCTTGGACTTAACTTTCCCCTTTTACCAAATCTTATAAGTCCCTTCCACGGCGAGACTTTAAGCAAAACCGAATCCCCAACCTCAAAAGTTATCGGTCTCCGCTTCTTGTCAGCATAGCTCTTTTGACGATCCTGAGCCGCTAACATTCTTTCCCTAATTATTTTCAACTTTTCAGCAGTTTGATGAACCAACTCCGGTCCCATAAACTGCTTTTCCCCAGCCTCAAGCCAACAAGACGGCGTACGACACTTCTGTCCATACAAAGCTTGGTAAGGTGCCATCTTAATGCTCGAGTGGAAACTATTATTATAGGAAAATTCTACCAACGGTAAATGTTCATCCCAATTACCTAGGAATTCCAGAGTACATGCTCTCAGCATATCTTCAAGTGTTTGTATCGTTCGTTCGCTCTGACCATCAGTCTGCGGATGGTAAGTTGTACTTAAACACAACTTGGTACCCAATTCCTCTTGTAGACTTTTCCAAAACCTCGATGTGAAACGGCTATCACGATCCGACACAATCGTTAACGGAACACCGTGAAGCCTCACAATTTCCTTCACGTAAGAATTCGCAAGCTTCTCCATAGACCATTTCTCCCTGGCCGCTATGAAATGCGCACTCTTAGTGAATCGATCAACGACCACCCAAATCATGTCGTGACCATTCTTTGTTCTGGGCAGTTTAGTGACAAAATCCATAGCAATGTCTTCCCACTTACCCATAGGCACAGGCAAAGGTTCTAAACTCCCGTACGGTTTCTGATGTTGTGTCTTGACTCTCGCACAAGTCACACACTCGGCCACATACCTTGCAACATCAAGCTTCATCGTCGGCCACCAGTAGTAGGGTTTCAGGTCCCTATACATTTTAGTGCTACCCGGATGAATCGAGTACATGGTCTTGTGAGCTTCTTCCATCAGAAGATCTCTGACTCCTCCTGTCTTAGGTATCCAAATCCGATCTTGGAACACCTTCAGTCCATGACTGTTTACACCGAACACCAACGTTTTGCCCAAACGTTCCTCCTTTCTGTCATTCTTCTCAGAAGCTTCGCTCTGAGCTTTCTTTATACTTTCCAAAATAGTTGATACAACTTCAATTCTCAACGCTCTTGGCCTTTTCCTTTCGGGATTGACTTTCCGACTGAGAGCATCAGCAACAACATTAGCTTTACCGGGGTGGTAAAGTATCTCGCAGTCATAGTCTTTAAGTAATTCTAGCCAGCGTCGTTGCCTCATATTCAATTCTTTCTGATTAAAGAGGTATTGGAGACTCTTATGATCAGTGAAAAGTTTGCACTTCGTGCCATAGAGGTAATGCCTCCATATTTTCAGAGCGAAAACTACCGCTGCCAACTCCAAATCATGAGTCGGGTAATTCTTTTCATGCTCTTTCAGCTGTCGAGACGCATATGCTATCACCTTTTCTCTTTGGGTCAAAACACAACCCAATCCAACCCCAGACGCATCGCTATAGACAGCGAAGTCTTCAACTCCATCGGGTAGAGAAAGTATCGGTGCCTCGCATAGCTTCTTCTTTAGCTTCTCAAATGCTTCCTGATGCTTCTCACCCCAAGCATAAGTAGCTCCTTTGTGGGTCAAAGCTGACAATGGACTAGCGATCGAAGAAAAGCCTTGGATAAACCTTCGGTAATATCCGGCTAATCCTAAAAAGCTTCGAATCTCCGTGGGACTTTTCGGTTGTTCCCACTTCGTCACAGCTTCGATCTTCGCTGGATCAACCATTATCCCTTCTTGGTTGACCACGTGACCCAAGAATTGGACTTCACGAATCCAAAAATCACATTTGGAGAACTTAGCATACAGCTTCTCCTTCTTCAAGACTTCTAACACTTCTCGCAAGTGTCTGCCATGCTCCTCTTGGCTTTTCGAGTAAATCAGAATGTCGTCTATGAACACTATCACGGATTTATCAAGGAACGGGTTACAAACCCTATTCATCAAATCCATGAACGCTGCTGGAGCATTGGTTAGTCCAAACGACATAACCAAGAACTCGTAGTGTCCATATCTTGTTCTGAATGCAGTCTTCTCGATATCTTGCTCTCTTACTTTCAGCTGATGATATCCTGACCTAAGATCGATCTTCGAGAAATAGCTCGAACCTTGCAATTGATCAAATAGGTCATCAATCCTCGGCAACGGATATCTATTCTTTATTGTTGCCTTGTTCAGCTCTCTGTAATCGATGCACATTCTCATACTTCCATCTTTCTTCTTTACAAATAACACCGGAGCTCCCCAGGGCGATGAACTAGGTCTAATGAAACCGTTGTCCAATAACTCCTGAAGTTGCATCATTAGTTCCTTCATCTCCGTCGGTGCTAATCGATAAGGTGCTTTTGCAATTGGCGTCGTTCCTGGCAACAAGTCAATACGGAATTCCACTTGTCGATCAGGCGGTAATCCAGGAAGATCTTCGGGAAATACTTCCGGATAATCACACACCACTGGAATATTCTGCATCACCTTCTTTTCCTTCTTAGCATCAATCACGAATGCTAAAAACGATGTACACCCCTTGGTCAAACATTTTCTGGCTTTCATCAATGAAATGATTCCAGAATTCACTTTGCGTTTATCTCCATACACTATAAACGAATCTTTCCCAGGCGGGTTTACTTTGACTATTTTCTTCTTGCATAAAATTTCGGCGTCGTTGGCGCTAAGCCAATCCATTCCCAATACGATGTCGAAACCATTAAGTTCGATAGGCAATAATTCCTCGTGGAACTTATTCCCATTCAGATCAATTAGGATGTTTTTCATGCGATAGCTAACAGGTACAAACTTGCCACTAGCAACTTCGACTAATAAAGCATTATCTAGTCTAACAACAGGCAAAGCTAGCTTTCTACCAAATTCATGCGATATAAAGGAGTAATTGGCTCCAGAATCAAATAAAATTTGGGCAGGCAATTCGTTAACGAAAAAGGTACCTGAAGCGACATCAGCTTCATCTTTAGCAGCTTCCAGTGTCATCTGGAATGCTCTCGCCTTTGGCTTTGGCGGAATGTTGGGTCTAGCTGCCTCCTTCTTCTTCGGGCAGTCTCTCGACATATGACCCTCCTCACCACAACCATAGCAAACTTTCTTTGTGAGGGTACACTCATTGGCATAGTGCCCTGGCTTTCCACACTTGTAGCATGTGTTCGCCACCTCACATCTTCCATGATGCTTCTTCTTACATTTGTCGCACCATTTCGCTTCACCTCCACCTCCCCTCGAACCAGGCTTCGAGAACTTGTTTTTTCTTGTTGGACCCTGAAGTTCCATCGAACTTCCTCTTTTCTCCAACATCTATCCTTTCCAGACCCCTTTCCTTCTGCTGGGCCTCCATATTCTTAGCTGCACGAACAGCCGTTTTCAGAGTAGTTGCCATCTTGACTGTCGGACCAAAGTCAGCAGGCAATCCGTTAGCAAACCTCTCAATCTTGGAGAGTTCCGTCGGCACTAGGTACGGAAACAACTTCATCTTCTCAGTAAATGCAGTAGCATAGTCATCTATGCTCATCTTCCCTTTCTTCAAGTTTTGGAACTCATTGTTCAGATCAATCAGATCTATCTCCGAACAATACTGCACCCTTAACTGTTCCAAGAACTCCTCCCATGACATTTTCAGGGCTTCTCCTCGTGGCATAGTATCTGCCAACAACTTCCACCAACTCAAGACTCCAGTCTTCAGTTGTCTAACCGCAAATACGGTCTTCTGTTTGTTGCTACAGTCGCAACTTTCAAATACCATCTCCATTTCGGAGATCCAATCCATTATCTCAACAGGCTTTGGGCTCCCAGAAAGACTTGGCGGTTTGGCGCCCAAGAAATTCTTGTACATACGCCCATCCTTGTTGTTTCTCCTTTCCGGATTGTTCCTTCGTTCCTCTTGAGTCCCAACTTGACTCACCATGCGACTAGTGTTCCCTTCCTCCGATTGCTCGGGAATCAATTCCGGTTCCTCAATAGGTATGATAGGTTCATCCCTATTATTATGCAACATTTGTCGCATCTCCTCCCTTTGTTCGGCTAGCATAGCCCGAATCATGGCTTGCACCGCAACCATTGTTATTGGTTCTGGTGCTGCTGCTACAACAGGTATCTGCTCAATCACTGGCGGTTGATTCCTGTCTTCATCCGCGTTTCCAACGCCACTCCTCGTTCTCACCATTTTTGATCTACACACCGAATAATGTGAAATTAGATCCTCATTCACGATAGATATTCAAATCATCCTTATCACCCGAAACGATTACATGCTAGTTCTAATATCGTATACATACGCTTAGAATCCTAAACACATAAACCTGCAGATCCGGTTGGCAACAAACCGTAGATCCGAACAAATAATATCATATATGGCAACATATAACATTTAGCACATAAAAGCATTTTAGGCAACTTTCCTAAAATAAACTAGTGCTCGTGTCTAAAATCCAATAGACACACATCTCATCATTACATTTAGCATTCTAAGTTTAAGTCTAGAAATCCTACAAATTCCTAGTTCGCTTAAACTAATGCTCTGATACCAACTGTGACATCCCCAAAATCTCGGCCAGAAAAGACCGATTTTCATTTATGCTTTTAAATATTTTCAGAGTAAATCCTTTTGATTTGAAAGAGTTGCGGAATTTGTTCCCAAAACAAAACATGATAAAATAATATTTATCAAAGCATTTCATCAAGAGATGCATTTCATTATATAATCAAAACTCGGGATGTCATGTTCCGATACAGACCATAAAGCATAAACGATAAACATTACAAGTCGTTCCACAAATATATACATATACAGACTTGTAAACAAAACAACAAGATGATCCATCCATCTTACGCCCTTGTGCCACTTCCTGTAATACAAATAAAACTGAGTGGGTCAGGCTTGGGAGCCTGGTGAGCATATAGGGTTTTCAACCCACAATAAATAAGTTATATTTAATTTCACCAACCAAACACTATCCCGATTACCCATTCCCGTTATCCTCACTTTACGTCCCTAAAACAACTATCTCAAGGGACCTAATCTAGGATTTTCATCGGGACGGACATCACTGCGAAGGGGTTTCCTCAACAATAGATATCCTAAAGGCAACCATGAGGGGGATAGAGTACACCGGTGAACACATCGTTCACAACACCTACAGGTTATGAACCTGCTAGTGTTCCACTGGACTGTCTAGAAAGAGTCCGTGGTCGTTATCCATACTCCGCTGAATAACTAGATCAACAACAACAACAACATCGAGGCCTCTCATCTGTTTATTACACACCAACTATCTACCCATGTTCTACCCAACATATTAGTAGATAAAAATATATATTTTCATACGTAGTTTAAAGAAAACCTGTATATCATGCTTTAATCAACACATATATCGCATAACAGATGAGGCACACACACACATAACACATATCTCATAAAGAAATAAGCAGATCTATAAGATAGAAGAGAGTGAATACTCATTCACACATAACACAACCAAATATATACACATAGCACGTATTTTTATATAAAATACTTCGTATTATTGTATTAGAAGAAATAACTACACACTCACTTGATCAGAAGACGATCGGACAGCACTACGGCTTATAGAAGTAGTATTCCTCAGCAGATCTGGAAGATCTTCACAAAAATCGACTTCTCGCGGGCAGAGCTTCGACTCGGGAACCGCGCTTCTCGGGATCTTCGGGGTCTCGGGACTTGCCTCGGGGCTAGAGTATGATACCAGGGCTTCGGGGTGTAAAAATGCAGAGCTTCGGCGCAAAGATGAGAAGAAATGAGCAATTTAACCCTGAACCCTCGCATCCTATTTATAGTGAAAATATCTGATGGACTCGCCGAGTAGGGGACACCTACTCACCGAGTTGGCCCATACTCGCCGAGTAGGGGACACCTACTCGCCGAGTCGGTCCATGTGGCGGCTTTCTGCTGGTGCCACGTGTCAAACTCTGGGTGGTGCCACGTCACCCCTATCGCGTGTTAGCCTTCGAACTTAGAAAAATCATAACTTTCGCATACGAGCTCCGTTTTTGACGTTCTTTATATCCACGCGTAGGTAAAATCAAGATCTACAACTTTCGTTTAGACTCCGTCGGCTAAATCTTGACCGATCTCAAATTTAACAGTAGGAGGCGTTTAGACTGTTAAATGACCGCGAAGAATTCGTAACTCCTTCATACGAACTCCGTTTTCGTCCATATTTTTACCATTGAGTTCCTATTAATGAGATCTTCAACTCTCATTTAGGTCGCGTAAGCCAAAAACCACTCGAACTAAAATTCGAGTTTCGGGTCGTGCACTGCTAAGCCGAATCTTAGAAAAATCATAACTTCCTCATATGAAGTCAGATTTGGGCGTTCTTTTTATTGACGCTCTTATCTTAACATAATCTACAACTTTTGTTTAGATTGATAAGGCTAAATCTCGCTCTATCGTAAATTCACTATTTACGCTTCCCGGTGCCGTGCCGGTTTTGCCGTAAAACTTCGACAGGTCATAACTTCTTCGTTATAACTCGGATTTCGGCATTCCTTATATCTCCGGAATCCTTGTTTCGACCACTACAACTTTATCCAATGATATCAAGTTTATTTTAAACTTAAATTTCGACGCTTATTTATATTCTTAATTAATCAAACCACATAATTAAGCAATTAAGCACAAAACACATAATACTCAAATAATACATTATTATTATTTCAAAACGGGTTACAAGGTTAACCTAGACTATTACATTGCTAAAAGTGGCAAGCCCGGAAACACAGGCGTTACAGATTGCCAGTTGGTTCCTGAAGTCATACGCAATAATAGTTTTAGACTTATCCAAGTGGGAGACTGTTGGATTAATGTCTTAGTTCATAACTATAATTGGTAAGACTTGACCCGACCGGGCATGGTCCATTTGGGTTGCATGGCATCATGCACTTGGATAGACTATAATGAGAGAAATAAGACACTTATGGTTGTTAATATATTATAAGTTCTAGTATATTAATAATAAGAATAATAAGATTATTTAATTAGTATTGATCAAGAATTAATCTAGGATTAATTAAGTGATCAAAAGAAGACTAATTAAATATATGGGTTGATTGTGTAAATCATCCATACTTGTATAGCAGGCTAATGCTCCATGGATAATCAAGTTGGGCTAAAACCCATAGGATGGTCCATGGATGCTCCATGGTGTATTTGAACCCATGGATCCAAGGAAATGGAAAGTCATGACAATTAGGGTTTACCCTAATTGTAACACTATATAAAGATCTTATTCTTGACAAAATTGGCGACTAGTATTATACTAGAGTGAGTAATAGAAGGGCTAGCCGATTTCATGAAGTGTAGATTTCTCTCAAGTTATTCCAAGTGTATTTGGTGTTGTGTGAATCATTTGAGGTGTCACACTTGGGGCACTAGGCACTCAAGCTTCATGAAGACTTTCTACATCAAAGAGGTATGTATTCTATCTTGTTACACTCATTGTTTTGTATGCTAGATTAGGATAATACCTTGGAAGTTCTTATTTGCATGTATAATAGAGAAAACATAGATCCAAGGTATTTAGGGTTGCATGTACACTTAGGAGTGTTAGAATGCTCAAAACCCAACACATATAACATGCAACTAAGAGATACGGGCTCGGCTCACACTCATGGAGATACGGGCCCCGCTCACACTCCGCTAGCTAGGAAATACATGCCCTGCCCACACTCCGTTGAATCTGAGATGCGGGCCCCGCCCACACTCAGCTACTTCGAGATATGGGTCCCGGCCACACTTAGCTATTATGAGATATGGGCCCTGCTTAACTCAACTGCTATGATATATGGGCCCCGCCCACACTTAGCTACTAAAAAAACATACAGGTAACACACAGACAACAAGTATAACTAAATCTATCAGTCATGCATATATCCATAATCAAACTAAACTGTGTGATACGGGCCCCGCCCACACTCGGGTACTATGAGATACGAGCCCCGCCCACACTCTGCTACTAACATATCATACTATGGGCCGGCCTTGGTGCCTTAGACCCGTTCCTACTGGAAGGAAACTCACCTCGCAAGATTGACTGCTGAAAACTCGAGTGAGAAATCCCTGTCTGCTGCTCCGGTGACTCTTCCACTATCAATTCTATAAAAACACTTAAACAAAATATGATAATCCTTCTTAGGGTAAAATGACCATTTTACCCCTGGTCAAAGTCAACATTATAGGTTGACCAACTCGCCAAGTCAACATTTCAACTCGTTGAGTTCTATAACTCAGAGATCCTGAAATCACGACTCAACTCGCTGAGTCGCTCCACCGACTCGTCGAGTCCTATCGAGCTGCTTAGTCACGACTTGGCTAATCCACTCGTTGAGTCCCTCTATAGACTCGTGGAGTTCTACTAAACTGAAATCGGGACAACACGAATCGACTCGTCGAGTTCGCTTATAGACTCAACGAGTCCTTCTGTCTGTTTGACCATCTTAACAGATTAAGCCCTTGTTCTCTAGATCTGTAGTCCATACTTCACTTGTTCATTGGGAATGACCTTTCTAAGGGTAAAGTTTCCAACTTTACCCGTTCATAACTCTTCTAAAAGGGTTTAGATAAAACCTTAATTCCTATAAGATATGGATCTTGTCCAAAAAGCCTTAGAATCTCAAATCCACGCATGCAAGCCTAGATCTAGGGTTTTAACATCTGTTGGACACATAAAGGTTCAAGCTTTCCTTCCATGCATGATCTTTTAGGGCTAAAAAGACCATGAACTTGCTTATAAGCTTGCATGGGGCTTCCATGATCATAAAGTTTGCACCTTTATGCCATGGAACCCTTCCTAGATCCTAGATCTGAGATATAAGTCACTTGGGACGTCCCAACCCCAAGGACCAAGGTTCTTGAACCAAAACCTTCATAAAATGGAAACCAAAACCAGGTCTAAGAGAAAAATGATCAAGATAGAAACTTGATTACCATAAAATGTAGCAAATGGAGTGTAGTTCCTGGATCTAATCCTTCCTTCTTGAGTCTTTTTATCTTCTACTTCTTCCACAAGCTTCAAAATGAACAAATAACACTCAAAATGACAAGAAATAGCTCAATATCACTTATGGTGAATTAAGGTTTTGAAATTATGGTTTGGAGGTGATGGAGGCTAGAATGGAGGCCAGATATGATGCTTAAGTAGGGTGCAAACCCCAAAGATTAGGGTTTCATCCAGCCTGTCCTACTCGTCAAGTCAGGGTTGCAACTTGTCGAGTAGCTCACTTAAACCCTGCGTGTAAACTGCCTTCTACTCGATGAGTCAGGGCTACCAACTCGTTGAGTCATTCTTTCAAAATAAATCTAACATAATAAATGAAAATCAATTTTGCCAAATGTCAGTCCTCATTGAATTTAACACATGTCATTTTCTAAGAGTTTTTGAATTTTTTTTTCCACTTGTCATTTTCTTGTACTTTTTATTTTCTTAAATTTATTTTAATGAGATTTATATATGTAAAGTAGATCATTTTATTAAATTTCATAATAAATGCTCTACAACCTTTCAAATATCTTACATTATTATTCAATTACTTACTTTAGTTATTATATTCTTTCTATTTATATGAAATTATTACTTTAAAAATATGTGATGCTTATAATTTTATACTAAACTTTTTTTATAAACCCGTGTAATACATGGGTAACACACCTAGTAAATAAATAAATAAACGCGTACCAGGGAACCGGAAGTTACACAAGGTCCTCTTAATAGCTCAAGAACACCACTAAGAAGCTAAGGGGGTCAATTTAGGGTTTTTAGGGTATGGAGGTTGGCTTAGAAAT
This sequence comes from Lactuca sativa, assembly GCF_002870075.4. Lineage (NCBI taxonomy): Eukaryota > Viridiplantae > Streptophyta > Magnoliopsida > Asterales > Asteraceae > Lactuca > Lactuca sativa. Next base: position 33,620,935 of record NC_056623.2, read on the forward strand.
GAGCAAAAGAGGTTAACATAAAGCTTATATAAGGTACATAACAAAAAATTAGGATTTCTTACTTACCCTTGTACACCCAGCATACGAGGTCTCACACCCCAATCTAATCCTCTCAGTTCGCAAAGCATACACCCCATTATACACGGCGTAATATCATTCGCATCAGTACACCCAGCGTACTCCATTGGTATGCCCCGCATACTAGGGTTTCCTTTCAAACCCTAACATATTCCAAATGCCATAACTTCTTTGATACAAATCCGATTCTGGCCATCCTTATATCCATGAAGAGGTAATGAGAAGCTCTACACTTTAATCAACTCATACTTTCCATAAAATTTCTTGAACATAAAATCCAATTTACATAAAAGTCCACTGCCATTTCACCAAAATACCCCTGGGTTTCAAAAACAAATCCGAACGCCTGAAACATATACATTACATCACCCACACCCAACGGGTAACGATTCGAAACATGGCATTACAGAGAGTCCTGTGAGAATTTTATTGTCATCTACACAAATGGAAGCTTGGTTAAAAGACATCGAGATCAACTGCCTGCTAGGAGATTAAGTGTAATTCGTAAGGGAGATTTCAAAGGGTAATACCTTCCTATCCTATGTAGGATTTAACTATTGAAAAATTCGTACGAAAATTTAATGTACATATATCGATCTCCATTCATGTGGGGGGTTGTTGGAAATTTTAGTAGAAATATGTATATTTTACTAACTTTGGACATATATTGTGACATCCCCAAATTCACGGTCATTTTAAAATTTTTATTTATGATTATTTGAAAACCAGAGTATTCATTTTAAAAAATAATATTGCGGAATTTGTTCCCAGAAAACATGATAAATATATATTATCAAAGCATTTTCAAAGAAATGTATTTTGTTTATATAAAAACTTTAGGATGTCATCGTCAATACAAAAACATAAGCATAAACAGACCTTACATTCATTTACACTAGTGTTTTACATCTCTTTTAATCTCTTGGTTTAATGTGTCTTTGTATCGATACCTATGACATAAATAAACTGAGTGGGTCAGGTTGGGAAACCTGGTAAGTACATAGGGTTTTCAACCCACAATAATAAAGTTATTATGTTTCATCATCAAACTATTAAACCAATTACCCATCCACGTTATCTTCTTTATTCTTAATTATCTTCCCTAAGAATCATCTATTCCTCAATATTTATTCCTAAGGATTTACCTAAGGAATAGGCACGAAGTCCATCGCTGCCAAGGTTTATATAACAGACACTAAATTCATAGTTGTCGATGTTATTTGTTAGGCACTAAGTCCATAGCTATCTAGGTTTATCTCTTTTATTGACAATATTATTTTAGGGAGTCTATCCACAATACATGTCAATGGGTTTTTAGAGTACATATGATGAACATATCATTCACAACACCTACAGCTTACGAGCCTGCTAGTGTTCCACTAGATTGTCTAGAATAGTATGTGGTTGTCATCTATACTCTGATAGATGATTGGGCCATCGCTTGGGTCAAGGTTTCTCATCAATTTTCACCTCTCATCATCTATATCATCTTTCATCTCTCATCTCATCTCATCTTTAATCTACCCATCTTTACCCATCATAATTATAGGTATAAAATACATATACAATTTAAATTGAATAAAACATGTATATTTTGTTCATCCCACATAGATATCAAGAGCATAGATAATATGCACACATAGCATGTAATTTATATTAAATACTTCATATCTACGTGTAAGATGAAAGTAACTATGCACCCACTTGTTAAAGTGATGGTTCCAAACTCGGGCAACGCTTCGCTTCTAACAATTCTATTTTTCCATCGACGAAAACTAGTATCATTATCGCTACATTTTAGACTAATATTTATTGAGACTACTTACGAGCAATATTGTTTTATAAGTGTTAAACAATACTTTTCAACCACTATGTACAGACAGGGGCCAGACATGAAACACCGGAGGGTAGGACCATTTTGGCATTTAGGCACTTCTGAAATCCAACAACCCTATACGGCCCTTTAAACCAGATTCCCCGTACCACGAGTAGTTAAAAGGTATTATAATAACACTTTATATTTTATATATATATATATATATATATATATATATATATATATATATATATATATATATATATATATATATATTGTTTATAAGTTCATAATAACGATATTGAACTTAAACATAAGCTATACTTAAAGTAGGGTAATCATAACTCACTTACGAGGAGGTTTGGCTAGGAACCGGACTCTGCAGGGATAGAATTTCCTGTTGGTGATTTATTTCACTAATGTGATTTAAGTGTAATGAGATTACTTTTGTTGACAAAAAGTGATCTTGATAAATATTAAACAAGTAAGGAAGGTGTGGAGTGCACACTTGTTTAAGTTTATTCAAGATTAAAAGTAGATTGTCATTTAGGGGCGAAGCCCCTGAACGAACGGGGGTCCGGGGGCAGCGCCCCTGGGAGCAGGGTCCAAGGGGCGGCAGCCCCTGGCTGGGAAAATTAACCGATTTTGGTCAGTTTTTTCTGGTACTTACGAAAATTCATATACTCATTCTCTGTTCTTTTCTTTTCTAGGTCTTATCCAATCGAAGATTAGGGAGTACCACCCAATACTTTGATTTGATAGTGAAATCACAATTCTCAGAATTTCCAAGGCTATTTTATCCCTATTATCTTACATTTCCGAGTTGAAATCTCTTCTTCTCGGAGCCTTCTGGCACTCCGAGACTAGCCTCTTACCACTTGGGAAGTACTAGGGATTGGAAGGGGTTTACAGAGAAGTTTGAGAGAGAAAGAATGGGAAAGGTGTGAGTTTTTGGGGTGAATTGCGCCGCTATTTATAGACTGAATCCGGTTCGAACGCGGGGCATTCCCTTGTTGAACGCTGGGCATTCGTGTCCAGTTGTCTTCATCTGGTGCCAAGCCGATATGAGGAAGCAGTGGCTCAGATCGCACCACGTATCGCTCGCTGGTGACTCCAAAAACTAATTATCTTCTAAAATCTGTAATTTTTGCATACGAGCTATGTTTTTTACATTCTTTATATTCACACGTAGGTATCGTCGGAATCTACAACTTTCTTTTAAACTCTGTCAGCTAATTTTGATTTTATTTTTAAAGTTATATTTTAACAGAGTTAGACAGTTAAAATACGTTAAAAATTCATAACTTTTTCATCCGACGTCTGTTTCGACTGTCTTTATATCGTTGAGCTCCTATTAATGAGATATTCAATTCTCATTTAGGTTGTGTCGGCTAAAAATTGATCAATCTAAAATTCGATTTTCGGGTTGTGCACTGTTATGTTAAATCTTAGAAAAATCATATCTTCCTCATACAAAGTTAGATTTTGACATTCTTTTTATGCACGCTCTCGGTTTAACGTATACAACGAATTTCATTTAGATCACTAAGGCTAAAAGGTAATTTATCGAAAATTCACTTTTTACGTTACGCGGTGTCGTGCGGGTTTAGCCGTAAAACTTTATGGGTCATAACTTCTTCGTTATAACTTGGATTCCAGCGTTCTTTATGTGTACGAAACCCTTGTGACAGATACTATAAATTGGTTAAGATTATTCATTTTAAATAATCTTTTATCAAAAAAGTCATTTTTGACGCTTATTGTCTCTAACTTGACTAGCCTGAATCTGCTGGTGTTACATATATAAATACATTCATATTGTATATATAATTAACTCTAAGTAAGTTTGTGTTCTACTCCGTGGGAGCTTTGAAACAATATATCATATGTCCAAAATGGAGTATATGTGAATGAGATATCGATACTCAAAGTTGGGTATTTGAGAATAAAAATTAGCAAAAGAGGTGGGTGTAGGATTGAATCTCACATTGGTAGGAAGACCATACTCAAATGAGTTTATAAGTTTGAATGAATGATAGGCTTACATGCTTGTGTCTATGGTTTTGCTCCAATTCCTACCCGCGCCCAGGGGGGGTGAGTCTTGGGATTTCGTAGGCCAAATTCACCAAACTTGTGCATGGGCACGAATGCAACACTGAAAACTTGCGCCTGCAAAACCCACATTTTTTCTAAACTTTACAGTTTTTGTCCTTGGTTTGATTTTTTTAGCTGATACATTTATTGTGCATTCATTGTGAAACTAATGACATTTATGACTTTTATTGACACAATCAAGTCCTTAATTAAGGATTGATTTCTTATTGTATAAAAACAGACATCTACTGCCTCATTCGACACATACATACAAATACTCATCGTCTCTGCAACTATTTCCAACGACTTTTTCAGGCAAGTAGTCATATTTGGCAGTCCACACTATTCCGGTTGTTGTACCCTGGGAACACATGACGAATCCGCTTAAGGGAACCGAGTCGAACTCGAGCCTCAACCACTGTGTTTGTTTCTAACGCTTTTGTCTTGCATATTATTCGATTCACACATTATTTTTTCGATTCAAGGAACGGAACCCATTAATTAACAATATATATATATATATATATATATATATATATATATATATATATATATATATATATATATATATATATATATATATATATATATATATATATAGTGCGATTCTGGTGAGGACTCATAAATGTTGAGGACGACGAAGACAATTCTCCACCACCCATTTCGTCAATGGCACAACCATCAAACCTAAATACTTGGTCGTGGTGCGTTCGCATACGACTCATGTTTGTGGTAGCTAATACGGACTCGATGATTTCATCACGTGCGGCTAGCGTCCACCGAATGTCAATTAAGTGGGTTTTATTATTTATTTTCTTTAATTTTTTGTTTTTTTCATTTGTTTATTTTTTATTTTTTTATTTTTATTTTAAAAAAAATTCAAAAAAAAGATATATGCTCGGTTTTAATGTTTTTAATATTTTTTTCGTTTTTTTTAATTATTTATTTTTTTCATTTTTTAAATATTTTTACTACATCTTTGAAGGTACTAGTGTTTTTCGTTATTTTTGTTTTTATTTTTTTATTTATTTTTTATTTATTTTTAAGCTAAATATCGATTTGAATTTTAATGTTAACAATTATAAAATTTTGAATAAGAAGAAATTAAAGATCATAATATTTTTCATTCATACTTTTTTTGAATCATATTATTTTTGGATAATAAAATTTTGAACGAAATTATTTAAATAGTAGTATTTTGAATCATATGATTTTGGATCAATGATATATATTCAGTTAAATATAGTTTTTGTTCAAAGAAAATTATGGATCATTATATATTTTAAATCATTTAATTTTGAATCATAAATGATATAATTAAGAATTATAAAATATTTAAGTCTAAATATTTTTGAATCATAACAAATTAAGGATCATAAAAAAGTTGAATCAAAAGATTTTTTTTAATTATAAATATTTTGAATCATCACAGTTTGGATCATATTATGTTTAATATATATATTTTTTAAATTAATATTTCTTAAAATTAAAAATAAATACTTGATAAACTTTTTTTTAAAATTCCTTTTACAAAGTTACTAGTATATTGAGTAGAAGTAGTCTTTAAATTTTTATGATTTTGGAGAATTTTTTTTTCTGGGTTATTTTAAAAAAAAATATATAAAAAATAAAAATATAATTTTTTTTCTAATTACTAAAATAATATATAAACAAATTATTAATTATCATTACGCCATCATGTACTAATTAGTAATTTTATAGTTTTTTTAGTTACCATACGTTTTCATATTATCAACATTCTCTCTCTTCAACTTCACCAAATCCAACTTCCAGTTATAATCATCATCGTCGATTTTATCCATTATCACCAAACCTTATCGTCGCCTCCGACGCTCCCAACACCATCACCATTAAGACCAGTGGGAGTATGTAACGCCTATAGATCAGGGCTAGTCAATTTAGAGACGATAAGCGTCAAAAATGACTTTTTGATGCAAGATTATTTAGAAAGAGTAATCTTAACTAAGTTGTATTATATGTTACAAGGATTCCGTACATATAAAGAACGCAATCTGAGTTATAACGAAGAAGTTATGACATGTTGAAGTTTCACGACAGAACCGGCACGACACAGCGCGACATAAAAAGTGAATTTATGTTAGAGCGATATTTGGCCTTAGCGATCTAAATGAAAGTCGTAGAATACGTTAAACCGAGAGCGTGCATAAAAAGAATGCCCAAATCTGACTTTGTATAAGAAAGTTATGATTTTTCTAAGTTTCAGCTTAGTAGTATGCAGCCCGAAACTCGAATTCGAGATCGAGTGATTTCTAGGCAAAACAATCTAAATGACAATCGAAGATCTCGTCATTAGTAGTGCAACGATAAAAAGACAGACGAAAACGGGCGTCAGATGAAGAAGTTATAAATTTATAACGGAGTTTTCCTACCTCGGCCTACTAAAAATAAATAGTAAAAATAAAGTCAAAATTAGCCGACGGAGTCTAAACAAAAGTTGTAGAGCGTAGTCTCACCTACGCGTGGATATAAAGAGCATCGAAAATGGAGTTCGTATGAGGAATATATGAATTTTTGAAGTTTATTAAATAATTAAAATATTAAATTCAAATATAAATTCGAATATTATCCAAATGGGGGAATCACCGGGCTTATCCGAGTTACGCCCAACGTACCTTGATTTACGCCCAGCGTAAATCGAGGATCCAGCCTCCTATAAAAGGAAGTTGAGGCTGTCAAGTTTCTTTGCTCGTTTTCTCTTCTCTCTCCTGTTTTACTTCGTTTTTCGTGCAAGAAATATCCCGAAGCCCGGTATCATTCCCGAGCCCCGAAGAAAGTCCCGAAGCCCTGAAGATCCCGAGAAGTGCAATTCTCGAGCCGAAGCTCTGCCCACGAGAAGCCAATTTTTGTGAAGATCTTCCAGATCTACCGAAGAATACTACTTCTACAAGTCGTACTGCTGTCCGATCATCTTTTGATCAAGTGAGTGTGTAGTTACTTTCTTCTTACACATAAATATAAAATATTAGTTATGAAATACGTGCTAAGTGTTATATATTATTTGTCTATTTGAGATGGGTTTGGAACTGATGTTTTTATACGGGTGTTAAATGATTTAAACTATATATGTATTTTATATCTACAAATATGTTGGGTAGAACATGGGTAGATGAAATAGTGACGACTATGAGACGTAGCGCCTATTGTATAAACCTTGGTGGCTATGGAGTTAGCGCCTATTGTATAAACCTTGGTGACTATGGAGTTAGCGCCTATTGTACAAACCTTGGTGACTATGGAGTTTGCACCTATTTGATAAACCTTGGTGACGATGTGACTTCGTGCCTGTTGAGTAAACCTTGGTGACTATGGAGTTAGCACCTGATAACTATGGATTTAGTACCTGATAGATAAACTTTGGCAGCAATGGACTTTGTGCCAATACCTTAGATAAATCCTTAGGAATGAATGGATGAAAGATAGTTGATTCATAGGGTAAACCCTTAAGAAATAAAGGAGATATGGGGATGGGTGTTTGGGTTAATTGTTTGATGATTGAATATAATAAATGTATTATTGTGGGTTGAAAACCCTATATGCTCACCAGGCTCTCAAGCCTGACCCACTCAATCTTCTTTGTATCACAGGTATCGATGCGAAGACCCATTTCACTGATAGATTAAAAGAGATGTAAATCACTAGTGTAAATGAATGTATGATATGTCTAAGCTTATGTGTCTGTATCGGAACATGACATTCCGAGGTTTTATTATTAAATAAAAATACATTCTCTCTGAGAAATGTTTTGATAAGTTATAATCATATCTTGTTTTGGGAACAAATTCCGCAACCGTTTTCTTTAAACGATTACTTTAATTTATAAAACAAATCATAAACAAATCGGTTTTTTCTGACCGTGAAATTGGGGATGTCACAGAGTGGCTTGGCATGCCGAGTTAGACATGACATACACATGTGTGAATATACTATGTACCAAGGTGGCTCCTACAAACCATTTAATTTTTAGTTTGATCTTATAAAAAAGAATTGTGAAAGTTTACAGGGAAATTTGAAAAACGACACAACTTCTCCAATATTGTTGGTTGTAGGAAATACTGTTGCAAGTGAGCTCTATAAAAATGAAAGAGACTCCATCGTATAAAATAACCAATTTTTTTTGTTTGTTGCAAAAGTCTAGTTTTAGAGATCAAGTATATAGG